>NW_022631358.1:0-90890 GCF_010015895.1 Lontra canadensis
ACCTTTCTTTCTTGATTCCTAGTTATCTTATCTAGATTTGGATACAGTTCCTTAGCTGGCATCTCCATAGAGCCTTTCATCGTTTTAGTCTTGTCATTTGGGGGGCAAGATTTTTGTTTTTTTAAACTTTGAATGAGTAGAGTCCAACTTCCCAAACTTTCTTGTGCGTCCTGTTTTTGGTGTCCTGTTCCACTCATCTCTGCCACCTCCCCCAGATGTTAAAATGCTTTCGTATTTTATCTTCCATCATATTGATTGATATGCGAATGTTGAACCATCCTTGTAGCCCAGGAATGAATCCCACTGGATCATGTTGGATAATCTTTTTAATGTGCTGTTGGATCCTGTTTGCTAGGATCTTGTTGAGAATCTTAGCATTCATATTCATCAGTGATATTGGTCTGAACTTATTTCCTGAACATTCTCAGATCACAATGCTTTGAAACTGGAGCTCAATCTCAAGGAGAAGTTCGGAAGAAACTCAAACACCTGGAAGCTAAAGACCACCTTGCTTAAGAATGCTTGGATCAATTGGGAGATCAAAGAATAACTGAAACAATTCATGGAAACCAAGGAGAATGAAGACACTTCAGTCCAATACTTATGGGATACAGCAAAGGCGGTCCTAAGGGGGAAATACATAGCCATCCAAGCCTCCCTCAAAAAAATTGAAAAATCCAGAACACACCAGCTGTCTCTACACCTTAAAGAACTGGAGAATCAACAACAAATCAAACCAACTCCACACATAAGAAGGGAAATAATCAAGATTAGAGCTGAGATCAATTAGGTAGAAACCAGAGATCCAGTAGAATGTATCAATGAAACTTGAAGCTGGTTTTTTGAAAGAATCAATAAGATCGGTAAACCATTGGCCAGACTAATCAAAAAGAAAAGAGAGAAAGCCCAAATTCATAAAATTATGAATGAAAAGGTAGAGATCACAACTAACACCAAGGAAGTAGAAACAATCATCAGAAGTTATTATCAACAGTTATATGCCAATAAGCTCAGCAACCTTGATGAAATGGATGCATTCCTGGAAAACTATAAACTCCCAAAATTGAACGAGGAAGAAATTGACAACCTGAATAGACTGATATCTAGTAACCAGATTGAAGCAGTGATCAAAAACCTCCAAAAAAATAAATAAATAAATAAATAAATAAATAAATAAACAAGAGCCCAGGACCTGATGGAGAGATACCCTGGGGAATTCTACCAAACTTTCAAAGAAGAAATAACACCTATTCTCCTGAAGCTGTTTCAAAAAATTGATCCCCAAACCAGGCAAAGACCCTACCAAGAAGGATGAACCCTTTTTTATCTTAACTCAAGAGAGTGCATGAAAAGGGGGATATTTGAGTAATCAATAAATCTGGATTTAAAAAGTTTAAAGAAGAAAGCCATACAGTAAGTTTTTATTCAATATACAACATTTTTTTTTTTCACTAAAACTAAGTAGAAGGAAAAGAAAAGCTATCTGTTTGATGTGGTACTTTCTACTGACCTTAAGACATTTTATCCAGAAGAACATTTTCAGTAGAACAGTAAGAAATCTCAATCAGATGTCTAGTAATATCACAGTGAGTTTTATTCTTTCTTTATGAAAACTACACAGAAGCTTTCATATATGTGCTTCCTTATTCAACATTCACAGAAAATATAAATAATAATGTGTCTTTCAAAAAAAAAAAAGAAAAAAAACAGACATGGTAGAGGATTCTCAATTTCCCCTTTCCTTTCAATTGTGGCTTTATCTCCAGCTCTCCCACCTACACTTTATTTTTTTTTTTTTTTTTTTTTTTTTTTTTTTTTTTTTGCATTACATCATCTACCCCCAACCTTAACTAACCAACAGACCACACATGGCTTGCAAAAACACAGCTCTCGGGAATCACGACTCTGACTGTTATCAGGTAGGATGGCAGCAAGTATCCTGAGCCAAAAACATGAAAACCAGAACAATCTCTAACAGCAAGTTTCACAGCAATTAAAGATAAAGTAGCTACCCAAGCCAAACCGCAAAGATACATATTCCCTTCACCTCCTTACCCTGTAAAAGTTCAACTCTGATTCAACTCACTCACCTGGTCATTGGGATTTTGCTGCTGTCCATCAAGTGAAGAAAGTTTTTAAAGTCTATTTGAACTACTTAATGTGTTTTCTTTTGAAAGTCTTCATGTGAAATTTAACATTTAAATATACACTTCTGGGCACTGAGTAATAGAAAGTCACATATATAGCAGATTTTCTCAAGAATGCTTGAGACCCATTTCTTTACTCCCTGGCATCAATATATCAGGTGGGGCAGCATAGGGTTTGACTAGGGTGTGTCTGCTCACAAGCAGGTAGATTAATTTCTTTCCTTCATCTGATTCCTCTTTCTCCAGTTTCCTTACCTTTGCAGCCTGAGACTCTAGCAAAAGGTAATTTGCCATGGATTCTTTGAGATCATTTATTAACCACTCGCAGACAGATCTACAAAACCTCCTGCTTAAAACAGCAATCGATCTGCTTCTTCTTAAGCTATGACTGGTTGCTGAATCTGCATGCATGGCATAATTTTTGCTTGTTAAAACTACCTGCTTTATTTTGGTGGATTCACAGATTCATTGGTTTGAAAAGGAGACTATGAAAGTCCTCACTCATTCCTATAATTGAAGGGGTTCTCAATTTATTTGGTCTATTATTCTAAAACCATTTAATATATTCATCTAATTTCTGAATAGATATATGCCTGTTGGGTCACCGTTCCCAGTGAGGGATTTTTATAACTAACTGGGAGTGGTTGACCAGAGGACAAATGGAGAAGAAGCAGTCAGTAACTCTCCAGCTTGCTGTGGGAGTAAGTGAAATCTCTCTAATTATCAGTTGCCTGTACAGTCATAAGTGCACCCTTGTGTTGATCTCCTAGGGGATTAGGGGAAATAATCTCCAAAACCTTTCTAGTTATTATTCTGGAAATAAAATATGCAATAAAAAGAGTACCTACATGGAAGTCCAAAAGTGTGATCCTAGCAACCAGAGCAGATTTGAATTCTGGGTCACATTGGTGAGCTTCCGTTTCTTCTGCTAGGAAACAAAAAAACTAACAGTTTCTACCCTGCTGTGTTTTGTAAAGATACATTAAATTATAGGAGGTGTATAGCTGAGTGACTGACACCTAAGTGCTCAGCAAAGTTGGGTTATTTTTAGGACATACTACTCTGCTAAAACATTTTAAAACTAAGAAGAGAAAGGAAATATGAAGAAAAAATTCCTGTGATTCCAAATATCATATTTAGAAGATACAAGGACGTCACTTATAAATTTATTGTACAATTCCCTCTTTCCCTCTGATCAAGCAACACATTTTAAATGTGTTCTTAGGAAACATTGATCTCTTGGAAAGTGCCACCATTAAACTGTAGAACTTAACAGAAATACTTCACAGTAGTTAGAGACAGTGACTACTTATTCAAAATTAGATCCCTTAGGAGAAAACGAAACACTGGCGCACAGTTTTTGGCAATTCATTACCACTGAAGTCTACTCTTTTTTTTTTTTTTTTTAAGATTTTATTTATTTATTTGACAGACAGAGATCACAAGTAGACGGAGAGTCAGGCAGAGAGAGAGAGAGAGAGAGAGAGAGAGAGGGAAGCAGGCTTCTTGCTGAGCAGAGAGCCCGATGCGGGACTCGATCCCAGGACCCTGAGATCATGACCTGAGCTGAAGGCAGCGGCTTAACCCACTGAGCCACCCAGGTGCCCCTGAAGTCTACTCTTGTTGCTCAATTGGAAACAAAGAAACAAGCAAGCAAGCAACAACAAACAAACAACAACAAAACCCAGAGCTTTTTGCTCCATTTTTAAGCTTTTTCTTGGGGTGCCAACGGCAGGCTGAAAAAGAAAAAAAAAAAAAAGGCAGAAAAAGTACACTGGAACTCCAAGGCTAGGGATCATGACCATGTTTTTGTTGGTTGGTTGGTTGGTTGGTTTTGTTTTACCTTTTTTTACTGATACTGGTCTAAGTCCACATCCTCTTAACTAGATAAAATATAAGTATAGGAAGTATGTTGGTAAGGAATGAAGTTTTTTGTTTGATGTACAAAAGCATCACACCTTCATTTCCTTGTCTCCCATGTAGTTATGTGATTTTAAAAAATGAAAATCTGTTTAATATCTATTTGGAGCATAACTCAATATCTGTATCTTTTAAAATAATGCAGGGTATGATCAAACAGAAATCAAGCTGGAAAGGTAGTCCCTCGGAAATTTCCATTTTCTCAGGCTAAGTGGATTCCCCCAATTGCTCACTCTTCCTTAACTCAATAATTCTTTTCTCTTGCTCAGATGATTTGCAGCCTTCAGGTGATACATTCTAGAACACTGTGAACAAATCCCTTTTGTGCCTTCCCAGGACTTTATCTAGGTTTTCACCTGTACCAGTTAACTCTGCATCAAACCCACGGAAAAGCCAAATTGGAGTTTTCATACCAAGTGTACCTATAGGAATCAAGAAAACACATGAAAAAAAACAAAGTTGCTATTGTAATAAGTAGAAGGGAGAGCATGCCTTCTGTTCTACTGAGAATTAACATGTTTCTCCACTGTTCTTATTCTGAAACAACTTTGTTGTAATTTGGCAAGGTTAAGGTATGTGGGAGTTTTCTTACCCAGTTGGCCCATGAACAATTTTTATAATGCAAAAGGAACAAAGTGGAATTTGCAAGCTGTCTTACTACTACCCAGTATCTTGCTCTGCAGAGAACTCAGATGGCTACTCAATGGTTTTATTGTGTAATCTTGCTGTGAACAACATATAAACTATAATTTAACTGGGGTTTTTAATCTAAACAAATAAAAATTTTAAAAGCAGTAAACTATGATGTAGCTTCCAAATCAGCTATACTGGAATAAATATATCTTCTCTGAAGTGCTATAACTTGGATCTGTGAGTCTCAGCCATGAAGAAGGTTAGGTTTTTATGTCCTCTCCTCTTACATTAAAATGGAATGTACCGGCGGCCCCAGAGTTTGTGTGCATTGACTTATCAGCAAATGTCTTCTAAGTAAGTTCAGACATTTCCTAAGTCACCTTGTAAGGCTATCAGTGATTTCAAATATTAGGACTTCTCCAAATTTGTGCTCTTTTTAATTCTAATTTTATACATTTCAGTTATGCTTGTATCATAGAGTCAGATTTTAATTATTTTCCTTCCTTGAAAACAGATTTGAAACTGCAGCATTGGGATTCCAGTGATCAATAAATAACCCTGGAAACCAAAGCAGAAAGAATTGAAAGTGAACACTTCCTGTAAATATCTTCTTCGAAACCTAAAGTTTAAAAATACTGCCACAAGTATTTCTTTCAGATTGCTTAGATAATCAAACAAGGCCTTACAAAGAAAAATAAAAATGAGATGAGAACATTCTCATAAATGGCTCAAATGGATCCAAAATGAGGAAGATTGAAAATACTTCATTAATAAGGCACCTGGGTGGCTCAGTCAGTTAAGCATCTGCCTTCAGCTCAAGTCATGACCCCAGGTTCCTGGGATTGAGCCTCGAGTTGGGCTCCCTGCTCAGTGGGGATCCTGCTTCTCCCTTTCCCTCTGCCTGCCTTTCGCCTGTTTGTTCTCTCTGTCTCTCAAATAAACAAATAAAATCTTAGAAAAAAGAAGAAAATAATTCATTAATATAGTCTGTTTTAGAGTGGTCATTATTCTATTGAAACTGAATTCAAGGATATAAAGAGTAACAAAACTGTGCGTGTGTGTGTGTGTATATATATATATATACACACACACATATGTACACCTAAACATATGTACACATATATTAAGCCACCAGTAAGCTATATACTCAAAGGAACTGAATTGTAAAGAGGGGAGAGCTCTTCCTCGTGGATCTGGTTAGTTACACTTTCATCCATAGGTGGAACTTCTGTGTCTGGGCATAATTAAGCAGAGTATCTTGCCTCCCAGAGGCCAGGGAGAGGGGACGGTTGATATGCTGGGGAAGGAGAAGTCAACAAAACTTAGAAATCTCATGAACCTGCTTGAAGGACTGGAATCTAGAGCAGTTTCAAATGCAGAAATAGTTCCTCTCGATTGCCACTGATTCTACCACACAAATTCATTGGGGTTCAGGATGCTCAGTGCTGAGCTGGAAGGCAAGGACCAATCTCTTGCAGTCGTAATGGTGCTTAGAACATCCCAAAGTCTTACCAGAGAGAGTTGCTTGTAATACACATAAAACAGATTTTGCCCTGAGGACGTTTGACACATGAGGTCAACTGAACTTGGTAAAGGTGTAACCCAGCGTCAGATCTAGCTCAACTTCAACTTCTGGCTGAACCAAAAAAAAAAAAAAAAAAAAAAAAAAAGAAAAAAGAAAAAACATTCTCTTTCTCCAAATATCTGGCAAAGGAAAAAGCAGGATGTCTCTGGAGAAAAGATTTATTCTAATGTCTATGGGCCCTTTAAACACAGTATCTGCCACACCGTTTAAAAATTATGATACAGTTTTTTTAAGAGAATAGGACTCATAATTGAGATTTTTAAAGGAAGTTTATTGAAGCAAAACCACAGATGATTTGCATGTTAAAATTAGCATATAAGGATTAAAAAGCAGACTTTTAAAGAATTTAGAGGAAAAGATGGGCAACTTCAACAGAGAAATGAAGACTCCATAAGAAAACAAATGGAAATTCTAGAAGTAAAAGTGCAATACCTAAATTAATGATTTGTTAGATGGGCTTAACAGTCGAGATTCAGTAAAAGAAACAATTATAAAACTCATAGACAGGTCAATAGAAATAATATCAACTGAACCACAGAATCGAAAAAAACTTCAGAGACCTGAGGGACAATAATTAGTGGTCTTATGTGTGTATACTTAGAATACTAGATAGAGAAAAGAGAAAATCAGGCTAAAGAATTATTTGAAGAGATTATTGTTGAGATTTTTTTTCAAAATCAATGAAAGATCAAACTACTATAAAAGTGAAGAAAAACTTAGGATCAATGCTAGGTTTTAAAACCATCCCTAGGCATATAACAGCCATGGTCCTTAAAAACAGACAAACAGACAAGCAAATAAACAGAAAATCTAAATTTTCTAAATTTAACTCTAAATTTAGATCTAAATTTTTTAGATCTAAATTTAGATCTTAAAGAAAGTGACATGAAAATATCACAGTACATTTAGAGAATGATAAGAAGTAGAGCTGAATACTCATCAGAAATAATGAGAACTGGAAGAAACTGGATTGATATCTTTTTTTAAATATTTTATTTATTTATTTGACAGATAGAGATCACAAGTAGGCAGACAGGCAGGCAGAGAGAGAGGAGGAAGCAGGCTCCCTGCTGAGCAGAGAGCCTGATGCGGGGCTCAATCCCAGGACCCTGAGATCATGACCTGAGCCGAAGGCAGAGGCTTAACCCACTGAGCCACCCAGGCACCCACTGGATTGATATCTTAAAGCACTGCAAAGGGGGGGGGGGTAGAATATCAATCTAAAATTCCAGACTTCATAAAAACATCCTTCAAAATTCAAAGTGGAATCAGTATATTTTCAGATGAACAAAATCTGAGGCAGTATGTCACCAGTACACGTGCACTTCAAAAAATACTAAAAGGATTTGAGGGAAAAGGGAATTATTCCAGGCAGAGGCCTTGAACTTCAGAGAGGAAGAAAGAGCCCCCAAAATATACAATGTCATTTTCAATTTAAAATAATCTTTCTTTTTGGTTAAAGCAATAACAATTATATATTATGGGGTCTATAAGATATACAGAATATAGAAATGAAGTTTTTTGCCAACACAAGTAACAGAGAAATAAATTCAATTATAGCTATTCACAGCTAGACATAATGGTGCTTTTAGTTATTCTGTTGACAAATTGACTTTTTGACCATATAGGGATTCATGTATCAAAATTTTGCCACATAGATCCCATATTGGGATTTGAATTGTCTTAGAAAATTAAAAAAAAAAAATGTACCCCAGTCTGTTGTTACACAAATGGTTGTTCTGTCTTCCAAATGGTTCATAGGTGTGGTAGGCGGAAGGATGTAAATGAGGTGACTGGTAAGAAAGGGGTGTAACATGGAAGACCTCAACAGTAGGGTTGGGCAGTTGAGGACTCTTGAGAGGCCTGGATTTGGGATGTGGCATGACCAGATATGTGTTTTCTGAAGCTGATGCAATTTACGATCACCTCTTGAGTGTGGAGGAAGGCCACCCCATTCCTCAAGGGTTTCCCCCAACATTCCAATTCTTTGAATGATAGACACTCATTTTTATAAACCCAATTTCCCTTCATTTATTCATAATTATCATGCATTGGTCCACGAAAACCTCACAAACTTTTTTTTTTTTTAACCCACATGTTTTTTCTTATATGAAAAACTTTCATTCTTACAGTTTTCCTGACTATCCCAGAGCTTCCAAGGTGAATGTTTTTTCTCTTTACATTACCTACTTCTATAAAAAGTTATACAGAGTTCCTTTTCTTTCAGAGACCTATTTAGTCATTTAAACTTTTGAGTTTTATATGCCTTTGATATCACCAATGTTTATTATGATTAATTCATATGTGTGATGATTTCCTTAGTGATTTGAGGTGTTATTTGTGCTTTCTTTCTCCACCCTACCACTTCTTCTCCCCCCTTCATGTTTCCCTTGGGTTGTTGAGTACTTCTCTTTTGTAGGTTTCTGTGGATCTTCCTGTATAATCGCATGCTTATTCTTCTCTTCATTCTCCCTCAGTTCCCCTTGGTTACAATACCCTTTCCCAACTATTAAAGTTTTCTTCTTGTACAGACTCCAAGCAAATCTGTTTCTTCTGAGATAGATATATCTAGTCTTTCTTCCTTATCAAGAACTTCATAATATTTTATTAAATATTCTAAAAAAAATAGCTTTCCACTATACCTCAGATGCCTCTAGGCTTATTCCTCTGACAAGACTGCATGTCCCTGGCACAGGCCACACATTCCTTTTTTATGACCATGGCACTTTATGCTTGGCCAGGTTTCCCAGAGTGGCAGATTTGAATGGAACTATATGAATTTGACCCAATTAGTATTCTTAAATTGTAGTTCTGGAATGCCTAAAAGCCCCCAATATCTCTGAGACCAAACTTGTTTTCACAGTACTAAGACATTACTTGCTTTCACATTCCTCTTCTCCCACAAATGTACCTGGAGGTCCCTGGAGGCCACTTAACATGTGGTGACATCATTGCTCTACTGGCTAATGGACTGGGTACTTGTATATTCTTGTTTAATCTCTAAAATTTTCAAAGGTAGTAGGTTTGGGTATAAACACTTGTGTTTTCAGATATTTACTTATCTATTCCTCAGTATTTCCACTATTCTCTTCCTACTTATCTGTAAGGATCTTTGTAACCTCTTTAGTCAGTAAATTATCATGTATGGAATTCTAAAGTTCTCCCTTCCCCTACATGGAAACACAAGGACAAGTACATACACCTTGTGGTCTTGTTTTGCAATGATATTTCAAAATTGTTTTTAAAAGCTTTCTGAACTTTTAAGTTCATTTAATGGTATTTTACGACACAAAAGTATTTTATTCTAAAATAAAAATATTCAATTTTTCTTATATTTCAGAATGGATTAGTGGCTTAAACGGGGGAGATTAAAAGATAAAGTTTCTCAAGCCACAGCTGTGTGGCCTAAGATTAAAAGATGCTGACAATTATGAAACTGACATTTGAGTGTTAGTTCCCAGACACACCGAAGAGGGGGAAAAACACTCCAGAGAAGTTGAGGAAACTGTAATTAGGGAAAAAAAAAAATAAAAACAACAAAAGCTATCTTTATCTCAGCTCTGTAGATGTTGAAAATTTATCTTTATGTGTCTTAGGCAACACTGCGTCTAAAAAAAATTTTTTTAGAGATAAAGAATCATTTTCCAATGATTATTTAGCTATTGCCAATCTAATGAATTAGACAATATGTTTGGGCTTTCTCTCTAGAAAGCACAGGTGCACATGAGCATGGGTAGGGAGGGGCAGAGGGAGAGAGAGAATCTTTAAGCAGACTCCACACGTTGAGCATGGAGCCTGATGTGGGAGTGGAACTCACGATCTTGAGGTCACAACCCGAACCAAAATCCAGAGTTAGACGCTCAACTAAGTCACCCAGGCACCCCAACACTGCATTTTTAAATGGCATTGTGGTGCCCACAGGGTCATTTTCAAACCAAATATTTAGAGTTTAAAGAAAAAGCAATTACATATTTTAAATGCCCAAACCCAGGATCAATACATTTGTAAAATACCGTAGAAATGAATTAGTGGAGAGCTTAAATGTGTCTGGAGCAATGGCTCTCAAACTTTAGTGGGCATTTCAAACATTCAGATGGCTCTTTGGGAGGCAGGTTGCTGGGCTCCAGTGCAAGACTTTCTGATGCAGTGTGCCTGAGGTGGGACTTGAGAGTTTGCTTTACCAGTTGGTTCCCAAGTGAAGCTGAAGCTGCTGGTCTGAGAATCTGGGAATCCTCAATCTAGAGCAAGGATTCTCAATATTCAATGTGAGAAAAAAAAAAAAAAAATCCTTGTGGAATTTAAGCCAAGTTCTGGGTGCCCACCACTTCCTACTCTAGAGAATGATTGAATAGGTCTGAGTAAATCTGAAAAGGTTACAAATTTCAGAAACTCTCCAGGTGATTCTGATGACAACACATAGAGGACTTTGCTGAGCAGGTATTTAAAAAGCTCCCCAGGTGATTTAAACATTCAGTCAGGGCTAAGAACCAACCTTTGGCACTCTCTTTCAAAAGATCTGGTGGTACTTCCAAATAATTGGGCAATACTTCTAAACATTCCACAGTTTTTCTATCCTTCCCCTCTGCATGTGGAGCAGTTGGTCTGTGCCCCGCCCCCCACACAGACTACAGCCCTAGAGTATTATCTGCCCTACAACCTCCTCTCCCCAACCCCACCTCAACTACCACATCCATCTCCCCACTATTGGTTTGTAGGCATCTGATCCATGCTAAGCCATGAAGCTTGGGAGGTATTAGCAGCTCTTGCCTACCCTGTGAATGAACCTTGTGCAAAAAAAAAAAACAACAAAAAAAAAACAACAAAAAAAAAAACAACAACAAAAAACAAAACAGCAACAACAAAACGAAGGTAAGGAACAAAAGAATAAAGATATCCCACAAGAAAGTTAAAGTAGGAGTAGTAGAATCCCTGGATACAGTTGTTACTGAGGCATGGGTATAATCTGGTCTATTTCTGTTGAGACATCACATATCTTCCCCAAAATCTATACTTTCTTGTTTTCGTTTTTATTTTTGTTATGCTCATTTGACTTAGAAATCTATAACTTGCCGTCAAGAATTTAATGCCATTATAGAAACACATGTAACCCCTCATTGACAAGTCCCAATCCCCAGGACACCATCTGAAGGAGGGCAGATACTTTGTTGATAAGAAAAATGAGGCTCTGAAGGGTTAAGAAACTGGCCAGAGGTCACACAGAAAGATAGGGCCAAAAGTAGAAATGAAAATATTTAATTGGTAAAATCTTTTTTTTCACATTCCATATCCTCTCCAAGCATTGGAGAAACAACAATATTGTTATTTAAAACAATAACAATGACTTTGATTTACCTAAAACTTCCAAAGGCAACGGAGTAGCTTCTTCTAAAGTAGTGTGCATAAAATCCTAAGCCAAACATTGTGTTAACAAATGGGGATTTCCAATGATCATTTAGCTATTACCAATCTAATGAATTAGACAATATGTTTGGGCTTGGCAGACAGACCTCTTCAGGATTTCCAATCCTCCTTGGGAAAGGTCAAGTGCATTAGTGGCTTTCTGGAAAAAGAGTCCCTGACCTATTGAATAGCCTACCCAAGTGTACTGTTAATGTCTGTGGAATCCACAAGCTGGTCACAATCCTTGCTGAACAACAGCTCCGGCACATGCCTTGGCTTTTATGGCGCTTGAATAATGATACTCTACTTTAAAGAGTATAAGGGGTTTTTGAAATTCTGGTCTTTTACCAAGTTTTTCCACTTCATGTAAAAGGAATTCTTTACCCCTATCTATATGAAAGGTTGAAGAAACCATAGAGAAAGACAAAAGAAATTCTTCTTGTCTATAATTTTTCTATCTTCAAACATGACCTACTGTGTGAGACGTTGGACATACTCAGATGTCCCCGTCAGAATTTTCAATTGTCAAAGCTGTCTTCTGAAAGCTGAACTTTTGTTATAAAAGAGATGTCTGGGAAAATGAATAGATTATGTAAAGTTACTAGTCATTTTCATTAATCTAAGTTTTCCAGATAAAATTTCAAAAGCACTTAGAAAAATGTGCTGTAACAAAATCCCACAGCGATTTTAAAATGAATACAGGGGCGCCTGGGTAGCTCAGTGACTCAGTGGTTCAGCATCTGTCTTCTGCTCAGGTCATGACCTCAGGGTCCTGGAATGGAGCCCTGCACTGGGCTCCCTGCTCAGAGGGGAGTCTGTCCCCACAAAACAATTAAATAAAATATTTATAAACAAATAAATAAATAAATAAAATGAACTCAAAGCACAAATTACCAAATCGTGTACACACGGAAAGAGGAGTAGTGAGATTTTACCTCCAGAATGATAAACTTTAGTGTAGGCAACTCAAAATATTGGGTGGTATGTGTGGATTGGAGGGTGTGTGTTATATAGACAACTAGATGCTTTCCCAGGGTGGGGGCAACTGGGGGGGGGGTTGCGGGTGAAGGAATTTTGATTAATTTGATCCCAGGATGATACCATGAAATTAGTCTCAGAAGTTTTTCCCTCTTTTGAAAGGAAAATGTAAGAAAGTTTTAGTAGTAATGAATATGACTTATAAACAGACTCTATAAATTTAAAAAGGAGCAGTTAAATATGAAAAACAGTTACCCTAATTGAACAGGCTTTGCTTTCTTCTGTTTTAAAAAAATATTAAAATTAAGAACTGTCATTTTTGTCTATGTCTGTCTGGACTCCTATTATAATATAGCCCAGACTGGGTGGCTTATAAACAACAGAAACTTACTTCTCACAGTTCTGGAGGCTGGAAGCCTGAGGTCAGGGTGCTGGCATCATCAGGTGGGGGCTCTCTTCTGGGCGATGAACCTTTCGTACCTTCACATGGTGGAAGGGCTGTGGAGCTCTGTCGGTCCTCTTTTTTTTTTTTTTTTAATATTATATTTATTTATTTGACAATGAGAGAGATCACAAGTAGGGAGAGAGGCAGGCGGGGGGGGGTGGAAGAAGGCTCCCTGCTGAACTGAGAGCTTGATTCGGGGCTCGGTCCCAGGACCCCGAGATCATGATCTGAACTGAAGGCAGAGGCTTAACACACTGAGCCACCCAGGTGCCCCTATTGGTCCTCTTTTATAAAGGCACTAATCCTAATCAGCTCTAAAAGGGCCCACCTCCTAATACCATCACCTTGAGTGGCAGGTTTCCAACCATGAATGTGAGGGGGCACAAACACTCAGATCATATAAATCCCCTTTCAGTGTAAGGAGTAACAGTTGTCACTTACAGTGATGGTGCTGTGTGTCAGACTCTGTTCATATATTATCACAATAATCACCACCATCCTATAAGGTGATTATTATCCTAGTTTGTATTGGTACCTATTGCTGTGTAACTAACCCCCAATTTCATAGCTTTGTTGGGTCCCCCAATGTTGGGTCCCCCAATAATGGGTCTGTGATTAAAGGAGAGAGACTGATACAAAGTGAAAGTCAAGCAAAGCTTTATTTCACGCCAAGCATGGAGAATCAAACCGATGGTTTGGGGCCGCACCTCTTACAGAGAGGGCGACCCCTCCCTGCCTCACAGACTAATTTTTACAGAGCAAAGGCCATGTGGTTGAGCCTGGCCACACACAGGTGGCCAATGAGATTACAATACACAGAGAAAGCTGTACAGTCATGCTAGGTCACACACAGGTGGCCAATTGAACTACAACTCCCCCTATGGTAACTATTTGAACTAGCCTATCACCTTAGTCAGAATGGGAGCCCAAAAGGCACCCAAAGGGTGGGGCCCATACTCCTTGGCAGCTAGGAGGCAGTATGCGTCCCCACTGATTGAATGTCTCCACCTGACCTGACCCACCATTGTATTTGGGCCATTATCTCCACCTGACTTGACCCACCCTTGTGTTTGGGTCCTGTTACCTGGGACTGGTTTCCCGGACTTGCTTTTAAGTAAGTTGCCCTAGTGGGGGTGAGGGTCAATTTAAGTTTTACTGCATAAACAACAAAATGGCAGTTCAACTGGTGTGGGGCCGCTCTGGCTGAATAGACCCTTACATTCCCCCCTTTTGTTTGGAGAATAGTCAAATCCTTGACTTTTAGCCAGTTCTATGCCCCCTGTTTAATGGCTGCCAGACTGTTTTAATGACTCCAGAGTGCTTTACCCAGAAACAGCATTTCTCTCCTAGAGTTACGCAGATCCTCCCTCCTTCTAGGAATAGTATGTCAAGCCTTCCTCTATCTTTCAATTATCTATATCTCTCACCTATATTTAACAATGGGCGCAACAATGAACTCAATGAACTCGTTGTTTTTTGAGTCTTAGCTTTAGTCCACGATCAGTGGGGTCCATTGGCTGGGGCTTCATCTCTGGGGGGCGTCCTCGTCCTCACCTCCTTTTTGACGTGACTCATGTGAATCCAGGCCCTGACACCGCCTACTTTTATTGCCCTGGGGGTGATCAGGAAGACAGTAAATAGCCCCTTCCAGCGAGGCTCCAAGTTTCCCACTTGGTGGTGGCGTATCCAAACCAAGTCTCCAGGTTGGTAAGGCTGTGGCTCCACCTCCATCTCCATCTCCGCGTGGGCAGTTCGGATCCCTGCGTGGGTTTAACAGACTGTAATGCCTGCAGTGACTGGAGTACAGACTGATCAGTCATTTCTGCTATAGCAACCTCTTGTAGCCCAGAGCAGAGCGGGGGAAGGGGTGGTCTCCCAAACATTATTTCAAATGGGGCCACCTTGTTTAAGTAGGGGGTACATTGTGCTCTGAGGAGAGCAAAGGGAAGGAGATCTACCCATCCACCACCAGTCTCCAGAATTAGCTTTGTGAAGGTCTGCTTTATGAGTCCGGTTCATTCTCTCTACTTGCCCAGAACTCTGGGGCCGGTAGGCACAATGTAGTTTCCAATTAGTGCCCACAGCCTTGGCCAATGCCTGTGAGACTGAACTCACAAATGCAGGGCCATTGTCTGACCGGATCGCGAGAGGCAGCCCAAACCTAGGAATTATTTCTTCTAGTAGCTTTTTGGCTACCACTCCTGCCGTCTCATGTTTGGCAGAGAAAGCCTCTACCCAGACTGAAAAGTTATCCACAAAAACTAACATATACTTGTGTCCATATTTTCCCGGTTTCATCTCTGTAAAATCCATTTCCCAATCAATTCCTGGCTCTTTGCCTCTTTCTCTCTTCCCTCGTCCCGTTCTAGTTTTTCCCACATTTACTGCCTGACATTGAGGACATCTATCAACCACATCCTGAGCCATAATGCCCTAATTTAGAAACCTGGAACTGCTTGCCCATAAGCTCCTTAAGCTTGCATGTCCCCAAATGAGTGCCCTGATTTACTAATTTTCTTCCTAGTCTTTGAGGAAGAATTAACTTTCCTGTTCTAGCCTTAACACAGTCCCCTTCATAGTCCAGTTTAACCCATTTTTGTAAATACTTTAAATCTTCCTCTGAATAGTCTGGTTTTTCTGGTAAGGCTGGAGCCAGGAGTGTAACCAGCTCTTGTGCTGTTTGTGGCTCGATCTGCTAACTGGTTTCCTTTCGAAATCAGACCAGTCCCCTTTTGGTGCCCTGGGCAATACATAACAGCCACCTCTTTTGGGTCCCAAATAGCCTGAAGGCCAGCCAATATTTCTCCTCTGTTTTTAATTCCTTTTCCTTCTGCTGTTAATAGGCCCCTTTCTTTATAATTAGCCCCATATATATGGAGAGCAGCAAAGGCATACCTGCAACCCTATAGATGTTGGCGGTATTACCTTTGGCCATCTGCAGTGCCTTGGTGAGTGCAATCAGTTCCGCTTTTTGCACCAAGGTTCCGTGTGGCAGGGCTGCCATCCAGAGTTCCTGCTCAGGAGAAACCACCGCAGCCCCTGCATACCTCTTTCCATTGATCATGGAAACTCTGTGAACAGAGTCATCTCCGCCTCTGGGAGGGGAGTGTCTCTGAGATCTGGCCTTACTCCTGTGACCTGGGTTAGGACCTACCCGCAGTCCTGTGGGTGGTCAGCCAGCTCCTCTGGTAGCAACGTGGATGGATTTACACCGCTAGGGGCCCAGAAAGTCACTTTTGGTTCATTGCGGAGGAGGGCCTGATACACTGTCACTTGGGCATTTGTCATCCACCGGTCTGGTGGAGTCCAAAGAAGGCCCTTGATAGAGTGGGTGGTGGTCAAGATGAGATTTTGACCCAAAGTCACTTTGTTTGTATCCTTGACCAGGAGGGCCGTGGCAGCAATTATGCGGAGGCAAGCTGCTACTGGATCTAGTTTTTTGCTAAGATAGGCTACTGGCCTTTGCCAAGGCCCCAGAGTCTTGAGTCAAAACTCCCTTGGCCACCCCTTCCACTCTACCGCAGTGAGTCCTCCCTTACTTCATAGAGAGGTCGGGCAATCCCCGAGAACCGCGGTATCCACAGACTGCAGTAGCCCACCGGTATCCACAGTCTGTAGTAGCCCACCGTCCCAAGAAACTCCCTCACTTGTTGGGACATGGTGGGGCAGGGGTATCGGGTGATCGATCACCTGTGTCCTAGACTCAGACAGTGAATGCACTCCCTCATGGAGATCAAAGCCTAAATAAGTGGCATGGCTCTGACAGAACTGTGCTTTCTTTGCTGACACCCGATACCCTTTTTCCTTCAGAGTCGTCCCCCACAAACATGACGCATAGTCCTCAGCGGCTATTAGCAAGTCATCAACAAATTGTAACAGAGTGACTCCCGGGTTGGAGGTTCTGTACTCAAGCAAATCCTCGTGTAGGGCCTCGTCAAAGATGGTGGGTGAATTCTTGAACCTTGGGGAAATCTTATCCAGGTGAGCCGGCCTTGGAACCCTTCCTGTGGGTCAGACCACTCAAAAGCAAAAAGAGGGTGGGATTCCCTTGCTAAAGGTATGCAGAAAAATGCATCTTTGAGATCTAAGACAGTATACACATTTCTTTTGGGGCCCAGGAGGGAGAGTGGGGTATAGCGGTTAGGCACCATCGGGTGAATATCTTCAACCCATTTATTAACTTCCCACAAGTCCTGAACAGGTTGGTACTCCACAGTTTCGGCCTTTTTGATGGGCAGCAAAGATGTGTTCCATGGAGACTTGCAAGGAACTAGGATCCCATCTCCTCGGAGGAGAGGATCCCTTCCTTTGCTTCCTGGGTGAGGGAGTACTGCCGGACGGGAACAGCCATAGCCGTCATTTTTAATTGCGCCACCACTGGAGGCCATCCCTTGGCCAAGCCAGGGGGCTTCCCTTCTGCCCAGTCCTCGGGAAACTCGACCTGTAGGGTTTGGAGAAGACTCCCCCCACATCTCCTCTGGTTTTGAGACTGTCTCATAAAGGATGTATTCATCTACTGCTGCCAGAAGCACTTGCACAGTGGGTTATCTCAGGGTTACAGTCATGTCTCCTTCCGAGAACTGAATGCCAGCTTGTAACTTGTGGAGGAGATCTCTTCCCATCAAGTTATATGGGGCATTAGGGAGGACCAAAAATTGATGTTTGACTTCTCCCAAGTGTAAGGTTTTATAGGCGAGACAAACATGACACTAGGCAAAGTGGGTGCAAGGCAAGATTTATTAAAGGCACTCTCCCACGAAGTTTCAGGGCTCAGGAGAAGGGGAGCCAGGAAAGTTGTGCCAGGAGGAGGTGGGCACCCTCGGGCGAGGTTCCTCGACTCTGGAAAGGGGAGTGGGGGAAGTTGCTCTGGGAGGGAGTTGGCGGGGGTCTTTTATCAGGCCAAGGCAGGACATGGGCTCACATCCATATATGGTAGGGTATTTGGTGATCGGAGGGTATGGGGTGGGAGGTCCTGATACTTCTGTTTCCTGCATAGGTATCAGGTTACCTATGGAGACGTGACCTGGGTATACATCCTTTTGGCGGGAGAGTCAAGGCTTAAGGAAGGGGAGGAGGAGGCGGCTGGAAGATGGCGGCCCCGGGGGTCATTTCTATTGTTCCTCCTGCATCCCTATATCTGCCTATCCACGACTGAAGGACACTGTAAGGACACTCCTTTGCCAGCAGGAAGTAGCCAAATCTGAATTGCCACCCCTATTACACCAAAAAGGTCAGAATGTTGGGTTGGGCACCGGGAATGCAGGAGGAGTTGGTTGACAGTGACCCTGGAAACCTTGCAGATGCGATCCTGAATGAAGCGAAGAACACAGGGGGTGATTAGTGCTAATAAGCAGAGGAGAATAAGGGGACTTAGGATCTGAAGGAGCCAGGTCGTTAAGAGGGAGAGCCACCATTGAGAGGGGTTTATTTCAGGGTGATGCTGGCCACGAAGGGAGTTGTGGATTTTTGCCAAGGCACCGATATTGGTTTTGACTATACCTGATTTGTTGATATAATAGCAGCATTCTTCATTGAGGAATAAATAGGTTCCTCCCTTGTCTGCGGTGAGCAGTTCCAGGGCTCGTAGGTTCTGTAGGGCTACCGGGGCCACTGAGGTAACCTGTCATTGTAGGGATGCCAGGGACTCGGCTGAGGCCTCCATGGCTGTTTGGAACTGTTTGGGTAAATCTTGGGTAGCATCTATGGAGTGAGCTAGGGCCCTGGTGCCCAGCCTGGTGGCCACTAGGGAAGACGCCAAGGAGACCCCAATAACCTTGGGAAGAAACACAGCCCTTTTTAGTTGCAGGAGTGTGGTGGAGAGGACAGCCATTTCTGCTAGGCCTGGCACCCTCCAGGCTGGAAATCTGTGGTGACCAGCTGACTAGACCGTGTGGTGTCCCCATGGGTCCAAGTTTCCACTAGGAAGAAGTGCCACCTTAACCCAAGGTCACCGGAGGGGCAGCTATGGGGGAGTGTAGAAGGAGGAGGATGAGGAGAAGTGGTGTGGGGAATCTGCAACCACGTGGGACCCAGGGTTTGGGAAGTCCAGCCATCCTGTTGTGGGGCTGGTTTTAGAGTGGAGATGTGTACCCACGGGTGGTGTCCTAGGAGTTTTGCCACTGTGGGAGTTGTGAGAATAATAGTATGGGGGGCCGGTCCACCTGGGCTGTAAGGACTTTGGGTGAAGTTCTCGTAGGAGAACTTGGTCCCCAGGATTTAGGGCCTGGGGGAAGTTTCCACCTGGGCTGTTGGGGGCGGGCATGGTTACATCTTCATGAGCCCTTAGGAGGGCTCCTAAGAGGGTCAGATAGGGCAGATAAGATAGGAGGGGTAGAGGAGAGGCAGGCAGGTTGTGATTGAGTAGGAAGGGCCTGCCGTACTGGAGCTCAAAGGGGCTGAGTCCTGACAGCCTCAAGGAGAGGCCCTAAGGCGGGTGAGTGCTAGTGGGAGAAGGGTTGGCCAAGAGAAGCAGGTTTCAAGAGTGCGTTTGGTGAGTTGTTCCTTGAGGAGGCCATTGGCCCTCTCGACCTTACCCGAGGATTGGGGGTGATAGGGGATATGGAGTTTCCAGGTGATGTTGAGGCTCTCGGAGATCTGTTGTGTGATGCTGGAGATGAAGGCCGGTCCGCTCTCTGATTGTAGGGTAAGAGGGAGTCCAAACCTCGGACTGATGTGTTCAATGAGAATTGCGGCGACCATGTCTGCTGTTTCCCTAGCGGTGGGGAATGCCTCGATCCAGCCTGTGAAGGTGTCCACAAGAGTTAGTAGGTATCTAAAGGTTTTGTGTCGAGGCATGTGAGTGAAGTCAAGTTGCCAGTCCTCACCTGGCTGATGCCTACAGAGCTGGTGGGCGGGTCCCGGTCTGTGGAGGCCGCCCTGGGCATTGATCACAGAACAGGTTCTGCAGGCCTGGTGTACCTCCTTAATGGTCTTTTGGAGGAGGGGGTGGTGAAAGAGAGGTTGGAGAAATTGGTATAGGGCCTTTGGACCGATGTGGAGAGACTGGTGGATGTCAGTAATGGGGGTGTGGATTAGGCCATTTGGGAGGGCAATTTTGTCCTGGACATAATACCATCCCTTGTCACCCAACCTGCCACCTAATGTTTTGAGGGCCCGAGTCTCCTCATCAGTGTACGATGGACTGTGAGGAATGTTGAGAAATAGGAGAGGGGCTGGAGAGGAGTTTAAGGCCGTCTGTTGGGCAATAGAGTCAGCCTTGTTGTTCCCCAAAGAGATGGGGTCCTTGGAGGCCTGATGGCCATGGCAGTGGACAATAGCCACCTCAGTAGGGTAATTGAGAGCCTCGAGGAGTTTGGCAATAAGAGGCCCATTGACTATGGGGGTTCCCTTGGTCATGAGAAATCCCCTTTCTTGCCAGAGGACAGAGTGAGTGTGGGTAATAAGGAAGGCATATTTGGAGGGCCCTGGTAAGAGCCACGAGTTCTGCCTTTTGAGAAGTAGTCCCAATGGGAAGGGGGGCCACTTCTATGACTGTGTCCAGGGTGGCCACTGCATAGGCCGCGTGTCACCGTCCACCTGGAGCTATGAGGGAGCTCCCATCCACGAACAGAGTGCAATCGGGGTCAGGCAGCGGCTGGTCCCCAAGTCCTGGATGGTAGGGAGAGAGTTCTTCCAGGAGTTGAGAGCAGGAATGGGAAGGAATGGGGGTAGACGAAGGTGTCGTCAAGAGAGTGGCAGGATTTAGGCGAGGGGAGACAGAGAGTGTGACTTGGGGGTTTTCTATGAACAGCAGGTGGTAGAGTTGGAGACGGGAAGGAGTGAGTTGTGCCAAGGATTTGTGGCTAAGTCCATTAATTGATGGGGGGGAGAAGACCATGATGGGCTGTCCTAAGGTAAGTTTGAGGGCCTCCTTTGTCAGAGAAGCGGCTGCCGCTAGGGCCATGAGGCAGGGCTACCATCCCTGGGCGGTGACATCTAGTTGTTTGGAGAGTTAATGGGGATAAGGAGACCCTGCTGCTGGAGGCGGTCGCTGATGAGCTTAAGTCCTCGCTGGTGTGTTGCTACTACAGGTCTGGAAATGTCCCATACCTGCGGGTCTACGGAGGGGAGACAGTCTGGGATAGAAGACGAATCACAGGGAAGTAGAGAAAGGACGAGGTGAGCAGAAGTCGAGGGAGAGGAAGAGAGACAAATGGTGGCCTGAAGTTTGTGGAGGATGTCCCTGCCTAGTAGGGGAACGGGGTAGGAAGGAAGGGATAATGAGGAAGGAGTGTGAGAAGGGGAACCCATCCAGGCTGCATGTAAGGGGTGGGGTGGCCTTTAGAGTGCAGAAAATACCATCAATTCCCATACCTGCAACTGAGGAGGGACCAGTAGAACCCGGGTAGGAAGGCAGGACAGATTAGGTAGCCCTCGTGTCCAACAGAAAGGAAATGGACTTACCCACTAGCTACCTGGAGCATGACCCTGGGCTTGGCATAGGTGAGAGGGGTGTCCGAGTCTGGGCCCCGTCAGTCATCCTCAAATCCGAGAAGTTGGAAGGCAGGACTTACCGTCTCGGGGTCTCCCCAGCGTGGAGGTGCCAGGAATCCCCCGAGGCTGGGGCAGTCCGATTTCCAGTGGCCCATCATGCGGCATTGAGGGCATGGCCTAGTAGGCGCTTTTGGATTGGGGCATTGATGGGCCCAGTGTCCCTTGGCTCTGTACTTGAAACAGACCCCCGGAGGGACGTGGTTATGTGCTCCCTTCTGTTGACCCCAGAACCTGCCGGCCTCAGGGCTGCTACCAGGCTTGGGTCTGTAGTTGGACCTTCCGTTGGAGTCTGGATTGGTGCTTAAGTTCTGGTGCCTCCTCTCGGGAGTTAAAGACTTTAAATGCCGTTTTCACCAGATCAGAAATGGGAGTTTGAGGTCCCTCCTCCACTTTCTTTAATTTTTTCCAAATGTTGGCGGCTGACTGAGAAATATAGTGGGTAGTTAAAACAGTTGCCCCTGCAGGAGAGGCCTGGTCTAGGCGAGTGTATTGAGTCAACGCCTCAGTAAGTTGGTTAAGAAATACATGGCCGGGTTTTCATTGGGTTCCTGAATGATTTCCCTTCACAAACCTTCTACACCTTTCCTTTGCATTCAAGTTTTGTCCCAAACAACCATCTCATTTAGGACAAAATTACCTCCTTTTACTTTCAACAAAATGTACTCCCATTCCTTAAATCTCTCTTACGTATCTTCTACTTTCCTACATACAGAGTTGTTTCTTTTATTTCCATCAGTTTTACAGTTAGCAGAATTTTGTACTCTTAGAAACACCTTTAGTTATTAACCTCCAGTCAGCTATTAATCAATTGTGAACGGTTGTAACAGAATTCTTTAGATGCCAATTTATGAATCAGTTAAGCACAAACCATGGTTACTAACAGATTTAAATATTCTTATTTTCTTTGCTGTAAGAAGTCAAAAGCACAAACCTATGTTCAGTTATCAATGACTTGGCATTTTATCCTCTTTGGAAAAGACCTAAATGTCCAACAAATTTAATTCCATTTGTCATCCAAACAAAACTTTAAACTTTCAGGTTCTCAAAGACTTTGAAAGCTATCTCAGCAATTACCCATTAAAACTTTCAGACAGACAATTAACCATCAGTTTAGTCATTTCTTTGCTAACAGATTTTAACAAATAACAAGAGCTTATTTGACCTTCAGTAAACTTTGATTGAAGTTTCACATTTACTGTGGATAACTTTGTCAGGAGTTCGGATAGGAGTGGGGAGGGGGCGGGGAAGGGGTAGACGAGGGCGCCGGTTCAGAAATCCTGAACATAAGGGACTTTGGCCCATCTGCCTTGGCGTCTGCTGAGGTTATTTAGGTCCATGTGATGAGGGAGCAGGAGGCTGGCTGAAGACAAAGCCAAAGCTGGCACCTTGCACCCCCTCTCCACCCTCTCCCCTCGGTAATGTGTGTGACATTCCTGACTGCCATAAGCTAGAAACAAA
The DNA here is from genome assembly GCF_010015895.1 of Lontra canadensis. Classification (NCBI taxonomy): domain Eukaryota; kingdom Metazoa; phylum Chordata; class Mammalia; order Carnivora; family Mustelidae; genus Lontra; species Lontra canadensis. The sequence goes on from NW_022631358.1 coordinate 23,060, forward strand.
TAGTTAACTTGCAGAGATCACAATCCTGCAAGACAGGAGTCTCCCTTGGTTTACAAATGTCCTAGAGATCTACAAAGAAGTTACCTTATCAATAGCACAATTTCCAGAGGCAAATAACTCAGTTCCTCAAGCCCTAAATAGTTAAATTTCTTCTAAACCCAAATCTCACTAACAAAGACGCTTGATAGCAGAAATGTGAATAGCTTGCCAAAAGACAACATTGATCAGGCCACAAGGCCTCAGGTATCCTGGCACCTTGTAGGCCCTCTTTAGTATATGAAAACTCCATTGAAACCTCCCTTCCCCTCACCTTCCCCCAACTGCAAGGTACAGAACCTGCCATCTCTCACAACCTGGGGCAGCAGCTCTTCCTGCCCACGGGTCCTGTCCCCGTGCTTTAATAAACCACCATTTTGCACCAAAGATGTCTCAAGAATTCTTTCTTGGTCATCGGCTCCGGACCTCAGACCACCGAACCTCACCTAGGTTCTAGAACTTCATCACATGAAAATCTGATAATTAAATGTGCCTTCCGGAGGCCATTGGGACTGATTGTCTAATTGGCATTGTGGCCAAGCGACAGTACGGTAACGTCGTTTTCGCAGGTCCTGGTCCAGTTCCAGGATTTTAAGATTGGCCAACAGGCCTAAAACACCCCCGGGATGTTTTAGGGTCAAATTTGGATTGGGAGGTCCCCAAGATTCGTTGCCGGGCAACCCGAGGGCTGGAGGAAGGTGTCCCCTCATCCACCACTGGGTTGAGGAAAAACTGTGTCGACTGCCATAGAGGTTAGGACGTCTCCCAGCCTCTCAGAGTCACGGAGGTCACCTGGTGACCAGCGGGGTCCGCCCTGATGTGGCCACGATTAGGGCAGGGCTTTCCAGACAGAGGCGTGGAATCGGGGGAAACTCACCAGGGCTTCAGAATTGGCGTTGGGAAAGGCACGTCCAGGTCTGGCTAGGGAGAGAAGAGAGCCTCCCCACTGGGGTGGCGGCTCAGTCTCCTCCCGGGTTTCGGGCACCAAATGTAAGGTTTTATAGGCGAGATAAACATGACACCAGGTGAAGTGGATGCAAGGCAAGATTTATTAAAGGCACTCTCCCATGAAGTTTCAGGGCTCAGGAGAAGGGGAGCCAGGAAGGTTGCACCGGGAGGAGGTTGGCACCCTCTGGCGAGGTTCCTGGACTCCGGAAAGGGGAGTGGGGGAAGTCGAACTGGGAGGGAGTCGGCGGGGGTCTTTTATCAGGCCAAAGCAGGGCATGGGCTCACATCCATATATGGTAGTGTATTTGGTGATCGGAGGGTATGGTGTGGGGGGGTCCTGATACTTCTGTTTCCTGCATAGGTATCAGGTTACCTATGGAGAGATGACCTGGGCATACATCTCCTTTTGGAGGGATAGTCAAGGGTTAAGGAAGCGGGGGGGGGGGGGGGGGGGGCTGGAATATGGCGGCCCTGGGGGTCATTTCTATTGTTCCTCCTGCATTCCCAGAGCCTGCTGACCCAACACCTAGGCCAAATTTGAAGTCCTTTCCATTGTCCATTTATGTCTCTCTATGCCATTTGCTCCTTGTACCCAGACTTCCTCTCCAGATAGTTTTCCCATAGGTTTAAGTAATGATGAAAATTGGGCTCCCATGTCTACCAAAAAATCAACGGATTTCCCCTCCACCTCAATTTTGACCCGAGGTCTGGGAAGGGGCTCCAAACCATGGTCCCTTCAGTCTTTGGTGGCCAACACTGCCGTCCTCTTCTTGGGGCACTCCTTCGCCCAATGTCCTTTTTCCTTGCAGTAAGCACACTGATTTGAATCTAAGGCTTCCCGCCCACTTTCTTTCCACTGGCCATCCCCTACCTGCATTTTTCCTTTCCATTGACTTCTTCCCTCCTATCTCCTTCCCGCCTCATGTAATGTCAACACCTTAACTTTTTTTTGGTCTGTATTTCATCTTCTTGTGTGTCCCTGCTGTTAAACACCTTTTCTGCTATTCCCACCAACTCAGTCAGATTCTTCCCTTCAAATTCTTCAATTTTCTGAGGTTTCCTCTTTATATCTGGGGCTGACTGACTGGCAAGAGCAAGATTTACTGCCCTCTGATTTTCAGGCGCCTCAGGGTCAATCAGGCTATACATTTTATAGGCTTCAGTAAGCCTTTCTAGGGAAGCTCCCGGAGACTCATTCTTACCTTGGGTCACCGCACTGATTTTAGATAAGTTTATGGGTCTCCTTGCAGCTGCACAGAGGCCTGGCGGTAGAAATGTAAGCTCTCCTTACCTTCATCGGGGTTTGGATCCCAGTTGGGCGGTTCCCTTGGGCAGTAGTCCTCCATTTGCTGGGGATCGAGGTCCCTGCCAAGTCTCACTTATCACCTTGTGGGTCACACACATAATGCAATCCCTCTCTTCCTCATTCAAGAGGGCCATAAGGAGCTGCTGAATATCCACCCAGGTGGGCTGGTGGGTAAGAGAGACAGTCTCCAAGAGACCAATTAAATCCTGAGGGTGGATAGAGAAGGATTTATGTTGGCACTTCTAGTTATAGATGCCAGAAGAGGAGAAAGGAATATAAATTAGGTGGGGGCGCCCTCTCCCGTCCAGTGGAGCGACTTCACGGAGAGGCAGCATGGGCGCCAATGGGACCGGTGAGGTAGAGGGTGGCAAAAGGGGGTAGAGGAAAGGGGAAGAACCAGGGCGGTCTTTCAGCTTGGTGGTCCCATAGGTGGATCCTGACCGTGTATGAGGTGGACTGGTAAGGGGGCCCAAAGGGCACCCAAGGGGCGGGGCCCATACTCCTTGGTAGCTAGGAGACAGTATGCGCCCCCACTGATTGAATGTCTCCACCTGACCTGACCCACCCTTGTATTTGGGCCTTGTTACCTGGGACAGGTGTCCCAGACTTGCTTATAAGTAAGTTCCTGGGGGGGGGGGTGGGAGGGGGTCAGGATCAATTTAAGTTTTACTGCATAAACAACAAAATGGCAGTTCAACCGGGGTGGGGCTGCTCTGGCTGAATAGGCCCTTACAGCTAAAAACAATAAGCATTATTATCTCGGAGTTACCGTGAGTTAGGAAATCAGGCACAGCCTAGCTGCATGCCTCGGGCCCATATTCCTGGCTCTCAGCAGGCTGCTTCACTGGCTGTTACCTGGAGACACAAGCTCCCTGCCACAGGGGCCTCTTGACTGGGCTGCTCACAGCTGGCACCTTGCTCCCTTCAGGGCAAAAGTTTTAAGAAAAAACAGGCATGCACCCCCAAGCAGGAAGCTGCAGTCTTTGTGGGAACAAAGTCCTCTCACATCTGCCCTAATCTCCTCATCAGAAGGGCCTCACTCTGTGCATCCTACATTCCAGAAGAGAGAAAGACACAGGTGTGCAAACACAAGGAGGTAGGGGTCTTGAGGCTCTCCTAGAAGCAGCCTATCCTAGAGTTCTTATTATTCTAATAGTTGAGAAAACTGAGGTGTAAAGGGAATAAAGAACTTGCCCAAGGTCATTTGGCTGTTCTGTGATGCAAAAGGCATTCATTTCTAGGCCATTGGAGCTCAGAGATCAAGCTCTTGATCAATATGCAATTAAAAAAATACAATTGAAAAAATGAACTGTTTGATGCTAACACCTTTTGCTTACCATTTCCCCTTTTGCAGGACAAGATTAAGACCAATGAATGGCAGTACAGATTTATCAAATGTACTGCACTATTTAGACATGCAGACCTGCACTACCACTTTCAATATATTTTTGTACAGTTCAGTATCTAGTAATTCTCTCAAGCTCATCGCTCCTTCAGGTCTGTTATATTAGTTGATAAAACAAGAAATGATTGACCCATGTTTTTGCATGTTTTTATGGATGGGGATGCTTAGAAGTGTGCATTTGGCTTAGGATTACTGTGAAAGGAGAAGATAGGATTTTGCACAGGGTTAGCTTTATTAGAGAATGGTTACAAACACCCAGCCCCAACCTAGGTGTTGCACTATAGTTGAAGAGCACAAGTTTCTTTTTATTTTTTTTTTTTTAATCTCAATAAAAGAGCAAATGCGGAACTCTAAGAGGCTGTGACACCATAGTCATTTATATAGGGGCTACTGATATGCTGATATTTCTTACTTAGGTTGAAATGCTTACCAGAGGGAAATGAGTCCAGAGAGCCAGTAAAGAAAGGACTTCCTAGGTGCAAGTTTTATCACAATACAGGAATTACCAAGGGGAGAACCAGACAGGCTTTCAGACAACTGCGTTTCAGCTCAATTAAGCCCTCTATGCAAACCCAGTGGCCTGCATCCTGGTCAGCCTAGTGGAATTATCCAACTGTCCTCTCTCTCCCCACTGAATGTGTCACAGCTGAACCAATACATCAGGGCTTTCATTTTTATGTATTGCTCCTGTGGAGAAAACTTTGGCATTACCCACAGTCTTAAGACACTCACCTGCATTTCTTTAACACCTAACACATTGAAAGCTCTCTTAATAAATGTCTAAGAACTGCCCTGCAGTTTTATGAACACATGGATGGTTTGAGCTTTGGATTTTTCATCTTTATATTTTTCAACCAGCTGGTAACATAAGTGACAAAATTTGGAGAGACAGGTTGCTTGTTCACAATATACTTCATTCACCAAAAAGAGAAAAGGGTATATCAGATTTTCAACATGAGTATTTCTTTTTTTTTTTTTTTTTTTATATTTTAAAGATTTTATTTATTTATTTGACAGAGAGAGATCACAAGCAGGCAGAGAGGCAGGCAGAGAGAGAGGAGGAAGCAGGCTCACTGCTGAGCAGAGAGCCCGATGCGGGGCTTGATCCCAGGACCCTGAGATCATGACCTGAGCCGAAGGCAATGGCTTAACCCACTGAGCCACCCAGGTGCCCCTCAACATGAGTATTTCTTATGGGATTTCCAGATCACTAACATCTAAGCTTTGTGGGTTATTCTTTAAACCACACTTTTGTTTTTCACTTATCCATGAAGCTGTCTGAAAATCCAGTTTGTGCTGGAGAACATTCTCATCATAGAAATTAGATAAAACTATTTTTCATACTTGTGAATCTAAGTGTCTGTATTTAATACAGGTCCTCATGGACCACTAATAAGGTGAAGGAGGAAAAAATGTATTTCTCTTTAGAGAATGATAATTAATATCAGTAAAGAATTTGATGTGATTGTACCTCTTGTTATAATCCACTTTTCTGTATTTCCAATACACTACTATATCTAATGCACCAAGTACTATTATTTGGAAAACTGTGTTATTTATTCTCATTAAATTTCAGAGTAAACACTTGTCATCATTCCATTTGAAAATTAAAAGTGACAGTATCTATGAACTGCATAGCAAATCTTTACCACATAAAAATAAACATGAAAAATTAAATAGTTTAGGTAGCTATAAACATTTTAACATAAATAGCCAAATTACATATCTTCGTATAATCATTTAATTTTAAATTATAAAAATATCATCACATTGAATTTGTACAACACAATTAAGTAGACCTGACATTACCAAGGCTTGGGGCCAAAGTTTTCTCTTTCCAATCCATCTTGCTCTATTCTTGTATTGTCTGTTTTGAACTTTTTGGAGGAGAGCAAATTGGGACTACTGAGCTTTGAACTGGCAGAGAAAATATAAAGCGGATTTGTGTGGTGACAGAGGCCAGAAGTCAGTTTTGCTCACTCCTAACTGTGACCCTGCCCCTACTTACTGGTTTTGCCCTCAAAAAAGTGTCAGTGATTCTCCCCCTTGAGTTACTTGGCTTCTAGTCATCCAGCCTTATGTTCACCATGAAGAAGAATAACATTAATTCAGTGCTAACTGAGCGCTTAGCCCATGCTTTAATTTTTACCACTACAATCTCAGGGGGTAGGTGGTAGTATTATCCTCATTCCTATAGAGGAGAAAAGTGAGGCTTCAGAGTCAAGTAAGTGGTCCAATTTCCTCGAAGTAGTGACTTGGCTGGAGCTCACTCTGTACCTATACTCTAAACTTGCTCACATACTTTTTGAGGTGGTCACTGGGGACTAGGGATGTCATCCATGGGTCACAGTGAATGTTATTAAAAGGGAAACAAAGCTCTGATTTTAGGTTAATTTCATTAACAAACTATTTTACCCAAATCTTAAATTCTAAAATACCTATTCATACATTGCAAAAAGGTGAGAAGTATTGAGGTGAATTATGCAGTTAACAAGATGACACCCCACCTACAGGGCTGCCTATGTGTCCTTTAAGAGTGAAGTAAAGCAGGGGAAAAAAAAAAAAAAAAGGTATCTCTCTGTCATATTTTAAGTTTACCCATGAATCTCTACAATGAGATTTTCTGTGGTTTGAATATATACAATAAGGTATTTTTTTAAGGATTATTTATTTATTTACTTGGAGAGAGAGAGAGAGAGAGAGAGAGAAAGCACAAGATGTGAGAGGGAGAAGCAGACTCCCTACTGAGCAGAGAGTCCAATGGGGGGCTCGATCTCAGGATTCTGGGATCCTGACCTGAGCTGAAGTCAGACACAACCCAATGAGCCACCTATGTGCCCCCACAATAAGGTATTTCTTTAATTGCATCATTGTGTTTTCTAAACAAAACATCTAAACAAAATGGCATCTCTATTACAAATAAATCCTAACTTCACCCTCTCCACCAAATTTTTAAAAGATATGCCTTACTTAAAACCATTCAGAAAATTTTAATGTTTTCTTGTTTTGGTGGGGGGGAGGGCATTAGATCGGGTAACATTTCCATAAATATGAGTGTTTTTGTTTTCCTTAGTTTTGCTCTTTGTCAGCATTTGGTCCATCTGCCTGATCAATAAGCTGTGAATGAAGCCAGAAACCTTGTCTTTAGCTTTACTTATGGTTGAAAATGCAACAATATTTTCCATTTCACAAAAGCTGTCACATCGTCGAACATGCGCAAACTGCTACGACTTAGCACCGCAACATGGCAGGTTCCTCTCATTCATTAAAATGATTTCCCACTGTTTTAAGGAAAAGAGCTTAGACATTAAAGACAAATGTTCTATTTCTATATGTAGACTTTTTGTTTGTTTGATTCTTTTTTTATCCTCTATTCTTTAAAGCCAAGATTCAAGTTCTTGGTTCTGGAGTCCAGACTATTCACTCTCACATTAAGTTGTTTCAAGACATGTGCTCTCCATTTGTTTCCTAGCATGCAAATACCCTGGGCATGTGCTTACTGAAACTCATAACACCAAGGGGATTTTGTTATGTTATACCAGAGTTTTCACGTCGGAGAGACCACCAAGGAGCCAACACCGATGTAAACACATGAGGGTTTATTCAGCAAGCTTAAGCTTAGGCCCAAGTATACTCAACACCCAACACCCAAGTAGGGACTTGGACCCCAAACCAGACTACAGTCAGAGTTTTTAAAGGCAGAGTAGGGTTGGACTCAGTGGTGGGTGAGGACAAAGGGGGTGTTTAGAGGGGCTATCAGGGTAAAGAAGACTGTCAGGATATTGGAGGCCTGGTTATTATCAAGCCAAGGCAGTTTTTCCCTCTAATGAGGCACTAACATGAAGACAGTTGATGGTGGAATGTCACATTCCTCCTATCGTGCGTCCTTGTTAGTGAGATTTAGCCCTGGGACATTTGTAAACTGAGGAAGACTCCTGTCTTACAGAATTGTGATTTCTGCAAGTTAACTATTTGTTCGCACATACTATAGAGGGGAGGAGAGCAGGTGGAGAGGGGGTGCAAGGTGCCAGCTTTTGCTTTGTCAAGATGGTTGCACTTATGTCAGGGCTAGACTCGAGGTGGGTACAGCCTTGTTTTTCTTGGCCTCCACAGTTATGTCCATATAGCTTGGCAAACATTTTGTTACAAAATCTAGGTAAAGATTGCAAAATAATGCTTTCTCCTCCTTCTCCTCCCCCTCCTCCTCCCCCTCCTCCTCCTCCTCCTCCTCCTCCTCCTCCTCCTCCTCCTCCTTCTTCTTCTTCTTCTTCTTCACCTCTTACCATTAGACAGCTTTTCAGGTTGTTTCTAGGAAAACTTTATTAAAAAATTGAATCAGTCAGAATAAATGTAAAAAAAAATTGAGATCAGAAAATATCTTTCAGATGAATCTGAGAATACATCTTCACACCCATTTACATGCATTAATTGATGAAGATGAGGGTTCTGCCTCAGAATAAGAGAAATTCTGACACCAGAGAGCACAGCCACTCATATAGTCAAAAGAGGAGAATGGAAGATTTTCTCTCAGGAACATTGGATCTGGGGAAACATTGAGGGACAAAGCCATAATATTGCTTTGTATTCACATCCCACTTCTACTTTCTACAGCATTTTCACTCAGTATTGTCAGGCTTGTGTCAGAAATCTAGAGAGAAATGGAAAACGATGATTACTTCATTTTCCTTACAGATTAGATGCCAAAGTTTCTTTCTTTTTCATTTTTTCTTTCTTTCTTTCTTTCTTTCTTTTTTTTTTTTTTTTTGGAGGTTGTTCAGTGGGACACAAGAGCCAAATAATGTTTACAGTGCCCAAATGTTAGAATCTTAGGGACTATCACCCAGAGTCACATTAAAATGAAAGGTGTTTGGAAAGCACATTGCAATTCTAAAGAAAAGGCCACCCCTTCAACTCTGATCTTTTTTTTTTTTAATATTTTTTTATTTATTTGACAGACAGAGATCAGAAGTAGACAGAGAGGCAGGCAGAGGGAGAGGGAGAGGAAGGGAAGCAAGCTCCCTGCTGAGCAGAGAGCCCGATGCGGGGCTCGATCCCAGGATCCTGGGATCATGACCCGAGCCGAAGGCAGTGGCTTAACCCACTGAGCCACCCAGGCGCCCCTCAACTCTGATCTTAAATGAAATTCTGAGAATGGACTAGAGACTGTCTTTTCCTTGTATTTTGAGATTTTTCATCACGTATGTGTTTTCATTAGAATTTTTGAGTCACCTCTTCTTTGAAATTTTTTGGCCTTGTATAAATTTTTGTGTTCATTTAAATTTGCTTTGAGTTCTTATTTATGTACCATGTACATTTACATGCATGTCCATGGGATATACATATACACATATCATATGTATCACTTATATGCACAAATACATATAAATGTATTTGTAAGAAATGGTTCCATGACCACTTCCCACTAGTGAATGAAACATTATTTCAGAGATTGCCTCTGTAACCTGTGAGTACTTTCAGATAGTGCTTTATTCGCTCAATATAAATACATTCAACAAATGATTTTATTTGATCATGTATCAACACTAATGAAAACTAGATAAAACTCCCTAATATCTACCCAGCAAACTGTGAATTAATGGTGCTTTTCTTTTTTTCCTTTTTTTTTTTTCTTAAAGATTGTATTTATTTATTTGACAGAGAGAGAGAGATCACAAGTAGGCAGAGAGGCAGGCAGAGGGGGAAGGAGAAGCAGGCTCCCCACCCAGCAGAGAGCTGGATGATGGGTTCAATCCCAGGACCCGGAGATCATGACCTGAGCCCAAGGCAGAGGCTTAACACACTGAGACACCCAGGTGCCCCTAATGGTGATTTTTTTTGAAGATGACAAGGAGAATATTCATTGTAATTTAAGCATGGATACATAAAAATCAACAGGACTCTAAGAAACAGTTGCATTAGAAACAAATTTTTATAAAGGACTGGGTAAAGGGGAGATAACTTCCTTGTGAAAGATTTTACCATTAATCTAAATTAAATGAGAATACTAGGATCAGTCTCATCCTGGATATATTTTCATCTCTCTTTTTTTTATGATCTAATGAAATATTTATCTTCAGTAATTCTCCAACCATTGAGCACACACATAACCTAGCTCTCCTCCCTCTCCTTTTTTCACACTCACTTTGGGTACTGAGTTTATTATTGAAATACACATTACAGACACTTTTCCAGCTTTACTGATATGTAATTGACATATAACATAGTAATGCACCCCCAAGCAGGAAGCTACAGTCTTTGTGTAACCCAACATTGGGAAAAAAGTCCTATCAGGTCTGCCATATTCTCCTCATTTGAAGACCCTCACTCTGTTCAGCCTACATTCCAGAAGAGAGAAGGACACAAGTGTGCAAAAACCAGGAGCCTTGGGGCACCTGGGTGGCTCAGTGGGTTAAAGCCTCTGCTTTCAGCTCAGGTCATGATCCCAGGGTCCTGGGATCGAGCCCCGCATCGGGCTCTCTGCTCAGTGGGGAGCCTGCTTTCTCCTCTCTCTCTGCCTGCTTCTCTGCCTACGTGTGATCTCTGTCTGTCAAATAAATAAATAAAATCTTAAAAAAAAAAAACAAGAGCCTTCCTCAACTATGTAAATAACAAGAACTCCATGATAGGCAACCTCTAAAAGAGCCTCAATGACTGCTACCTCCTGGTGCTGTATTTCAGTAAATAAACTCAGAACCCAAAGTGAATTTGAAAAAAGGAGAGAGAGAACAGCAAGTTATGTGTGTACAGTGTGATGATTTCATATATACTGTGAAATGATTACAATAAGATTAGTTAACGCATCCATCACTCCCTGCACTTGTGATTGTGTGTGTGTGTGTGTGTGTGAATGTGTGCGTGTGTGTTAAGAACTTTGAAGATTTGCTCTCCTGGCAACTTTCAATTGTATGATACAATATGGTTAACTAGAGTCACCATGTAATACATTAGACCCCCAGACCTTTCCAAAATCTTATAAATTGAAATGTATAGCCCTTGACCACCTTCACCCATTTCCCCCATCCCACTCCACCCCCCCCCCTGGCAATCAGCAATCAACAAACTGTTCTCTTTTCTATAATATCTGTTGTTTCACATTCCACATATAAGTGAAATTATACAGGATTTGCTTTTTCTCTCTGACTTAGTTCACTTCGTATAATGCCCTCAAGGTTTATGCATGTTGTTGTAAGTGGTAGAATGTTTTTCTTTTTGGTGGCTGAATATTCCATCCCATATATATTTTAATATAGTTCACTAACTAGTTAATGACTTTACTGATTGTATCAGGCCCGATTATCTGGTCGGGCTTACTGGTTAGGAGGGACTAGAAGCAGGGCTACAGATTTGCTTTCCTGCCCTGCTGGGGCCGGTTAGATTAGCCAGCTGGGGATCCAAGCTGGACTGTCAGCGGAACTTCCTGCTAGATAGGGCCACATCTGCAGAGCCACTCGCTGGGATCTCCGCTCAGGCACGCTGCAAGGAAGAAGGCAATCCACCCAGACCTGAGTGCTGGCTGCGGTGAGCCCCACCTCCTTCTCCCTATCTCCCGTCTGAGTGTCTCCAGGAGGCAAGATCCAAGGGGGCCTCTTGGGAAGCATCCCATAATGCCAGGGGAGCTTGTTGTTCACCGAGATTCTCTCCCACTGGAGAAACTGTAGGCCCAGGGGGATCTTGATGTGGCTCTGTGTTGGCCTGGGGAAGGGAAAACACCATCGGAGGGTAGCAGCTCCCCTTCCCCACCTAGTGCTCTCTTCTTAGTCTCTGTTGTCAGCCTTCCCCTTGGATTTGAGGATTTTCTCAATGGGGTTCTGTCCACGAATTGTCTAGGGTCTTCTTGCGAGGGGGACTGAAGTTAGGAACCACAGATGATGCCATCTTGATGGTGTCATCATCTTTATTTATTTATTTATTTTTGAGATTCATTCATTTATTTTAGAGGTGGTGGAAGGGGCAGAGGGAGAGGGAGAGAGTCCCGAGCAGACTCTGCGCTGAGCACAGAGCCCCACTCAGGGCTCATCCCACAACCCCAATATCACGACCTAGCCAAAACCAAGAGTCAGAATCTCAACTGACTATGCCATTCAGGTGCCCCTGCACTCCTTTGCTATAATCTATTGGTCTGTGACTTGCCTGGATGCCCAGCTAGATCTGATCCTCTCTGTGTTTCTTGTGTGTACAAAATTATCAAAAATAAATAGAAGCCAGATGATTCTTCCCTCCTCTCTCAGACAGAGAAGGCAAGCTGAGCTCTAGCACCACAAAAGGACAAAATCACACCTTCTCTAAATACTTGGACTCAAGGCAAGGTACAGCCTCAGGCCCCACCCCAGAGCCTATGAGAAGGCAGGCAGTTGGAAAGGCCAAAAGTCAGGCAGGCCAGGAAGGAAAGCAGGATGAAGACCACTTTCAGGGGAATAGGAAGTTGGTAATGAGACACACCTTAGAGCATTTTTCTTTTACCACAGACACATACCTCACCTTCTGACATCAGCCACATGACTTCATTCCTCTTAACACTTTTGAACCTACCACACATATAGAGTACAGCTAGGGGAATAGAACATACTTCTTATGAGTCTATGCTATTTTGAATAATCAGCAAGTTACCTTATATTTATTTTTAAAGATTTTATTTATTTATTTGAGAGAGAAAGAGAGAGCACTAGAGAGAGAGAACAAGCACGAGTGGGGTTCAGAGGGAGAGAGAGAAGCTGAATCTCCACTGATCAGGGAGCCTGATGCAGGGCTTGATCCCGGGACCCCAGGATCATGACCTGAGCTGAAGGCAGACATTTAACTGACTGAGTCACCCAGGTGTCCCTATATTTATTACTTTTAAGGTGAATTTAGCATTGAAATTCTGGACAGATTAAGAAAAACAGCTTTGATAATTTCATGGTTTTGGATATTAATGAATTATTTGAATACATAATAGGTATTCAATAAGTTTATTACTTCCTTAGTTTAAATACAGCAGGTAAAATCATATATCTAGATATCTATCAACAGTAAATAACCAATATAAAATAGTTTATAAAGTAGGAGGTTTTCTAATCTTTCAAAGCAAGCATTATGTCTGTTGCATTAAATAATCTCCATTATTTTTATCAGAAGAAATTAAAAAAAAATATTTGTAAGATGGATGCTTTCTACATTTGGTTTCATTAGAAAATCTGGCTCAGAGAGCTGGGTGTCATAGACCACCATCCAGCTCAGTTAAATGTTTAAGAAATAAAGCCTCAGTCTAGTCACTCTGAACCTAGCAGCACTCAGATTCTTCATGGAACAATTTTATTGTTTCTCCTTAACATCGTGGAACAATTTTACTACCTGGTACATAATATGTTTTTCCTCAAGATTCTAAACATGTGTATAATCATGTTGGTCTTTGCCCTATCAGATTTCTGACGTGAATCTAGCCAAAATTCTATGGCTAACACATATTTCTAAGCCAGCATCTAATTACTATTATGTAAGCTATGGTACAACCAAACTCAAACTAGAGTATTTTAAACTAAAATATGTATCTTCCTAAAGTCTTATCTGTTAGGAAAACCAGTGTGTACTTTTAGTTGAATCATTCTTTACACCAGATGTATATTTATTTCAAAGTCAATTATTTTTATTTGTTATGTTCTCACCACAGGATGTTATTGAAATGATGCTCCATTACTAACTTTGTGGGCACAAGAGGATTCCAGAAGAAAATAGAATCTTTCAAAATTAAAGATATTTAGAATTGACCAGGATCAGCACTTTACAAAAATAGAATTACACGCACTACAGAAGAAAAACAATTACCCACACTTCCCATTTTCTCCCCTAATAAAGTAGATAAACTATGAATCTATTTATCACTAAGCAAACGGGAAGAGACAAAATAGCTCCTTATGCTTCTCAGGAAAGCCATAGATTCTGTAACCTTGTCATTTTCTCTCTCTCTCTCTCTCTCTCTGTTAAGGAGATGGATTTTTTTTTTTTAAGATTTTATTTATTTGAGAGTGAGCATGAGAGAAAGCATGAGTGGGAGTGAGGGGTGGGGCAGGCAGAGGAGAGGGGGAAGCGGGTCTCCTGCTGAGCAGGGAGCCCAATGCTGGGCTGGATCCCAGGATCCTGGGATCATGACCTTAGCCAAAGGCAGACGCTTAACAGACTGAGCCACCCAGGCAACACTCTCTTTCCCTCTTTTTAACCACAAGTTCTTATCATTTGAGTAGTTCTCCAAAGGCTAGAAAGGCGGAAAAGATGAGGCATTTTTATAGTTTATATTTTTATTTCTTAAGACAGTAGGTATACTTGTCTCACTGTGGAGCAACTAAAGTAAAACCAAGAGAAATAATGATGCCTGGCAGTTACTGAGGATCTATTATACGCCAGAAACTATCCTAGACTCTTTACATCTGCTTCATTTGACTCTCCCCACAACCTTACAAGATAAATGGCAGCTTCTATTTTTATGGAAAATCAAACTGAGTGTCTGAAGTTAAGGAAATGTTGGAGGTGGACTGTTAACTGGGGACACCTGTCTGACCTCAAAGACCATACTTCCTCTTTACTTTGTAATCTTGACTGTAATCTCTGCACTTCCCTTTAAAATATGGAACACTAGGGATAGCTTTGTAGCATACCACAATTTTGGGTCCAGGATATTTTCATATCCTCTTAAGACATTCAAACAACAAAAACCAAAAGAATTCCTATTTCCTGTTCCTGTTTTCAGAGTATTCCAAGCTTCTGTTCTTCACAGTCTGAAAGCCTCACCCCCTCATTAATACAGGACTAGAATTATCACATTCTCTTGAATTCAAGATTCCTGCCAATCATTCTCATACCTGGCACTCACTCCTGAGAACGTTTACCTTGATCCTTCATTTCTGGGGTAGACATCTACACATTTTTGCTATTTTTATTATTATTTTTTTTATTTTTATTATTTTATTTTATTTTATTTTATTTTTTACTACTTCTTAGTTAAGGATCTCCTTACCTGAATTTCAGCACAGTTAGCAGTCTTGTGGGTCTTTCCCAACAAGTTCAGGGGCAGAATGACTCCCCTGAGGGGCTGTTTTGAGTAACTATTTTTCTCAATTCCCAAAAGGAGTGGGTATGGCTAATATTGCTCTAGGTGCAAGAGAGAGGAGATAATTTATTACACTCGATGGATGTCTTAGGATATTAGGATCTAATGCCCCTCAGAACCCTATTGACAAGGCTGGTAGACTGTCTTCTATTTAGTCTGTGTCCACCTTGCATACTCTCCTAGGATCACAGCATTTTCACAACGGTCAAGAAAATATTTCAAAATACCTCTGGGTTTTGCTTCCTCCTTTCATTCCTGTACCTTTTTACTTCACTCAGTTAGGTACTCTGTACTCATAGCCTTGGCACAGTCTTGTGACAAGATGTAGAAGAGAAGACATTTATGAGTCCCAGAGCTGGAGAGGATTCCACAGTATAGATAACATGTCTTGGCAAGGCAGGTGAGGGATGAGGACCAGGGCAATAAAGCTTTCGCTACCCCTTCCCCAGAAAAGGAAGTGCCCCTGTTGGGTTCTGAACAGAAAGGAGGACAAATACTGATTCTGAAAGCGGAGGAGTTTCCCAGCCCAGGTTCTGGACCCTGCATCTTTGTGTGAGCAAGAACTAAGAGAGAAAAGGTGGCTTGCAAAGGCAGGGCTATTAGAAGATTTGCAAAATACCTGGCACCCCAAATGTTATCTGGAAGTAGGAGAGACCCACTCTGGGCCAGTGGAATGGACATTCCATTGGCTATGTCTCTGGACCCCCAACCAGTGACAGCCTCACCTGTTCACAGCAAACCCCAAACCTTAACACCGTGTAAGATGCCAGAACTCACATAAAACTTTGTGGGGGCAAGGATGTGAAACTCCAGGAAAAGACAGGATTAAGTTCCCTATTGATGGAACACAATGAGGGATGAAAGTAAAAGTTAAAACAAACAAAAGTAATGCCTGAGTTTTGTGCCCAGGTCATACCCACGGTGGTCTTCAAAGCAATACCAGAATGTTAAAAGGGCAGATCTATTTCATTTGTTTTCTCTTACGTGATTAAATTTCAACTTAGACAAGTAGTTTGCCACAGAGGGAGGGAGCAGGCCTGGGACCCGAGTCTTCCTAGTTCAATTTATATCCTACTTACATTTTGAAAACTGTTTCACTGTTATAAAGTTAACCTGGGCTCACTATGAAAAGAGTCAGACAATGTGAAAAAAATATGGAGATCTCAGTGAAAATCATCTAGAAATCACACCTTATTTACTATTCTTAAAGGCCTATCTCTGTGCATTCTTAGCTTATGGATATATGGATACACCTTTATACAGGTAAGATGGTTCTCTAAATATTTTGAAACCTGTTTTCCCTCTCAGCAAGGCATTGTGAACGTTTTTTCCATACTAATAAATTTAGATGTACGTGGTAATAAATAAATATATATAAAGATGAAAAAAAGGGTAAAAGATACCTGGCCAGGTAGATGTACATGTATGTTTTTAATTCAGTTCCATAATTAATAAGGGCCTATTTTATGCCAAATATCATGCTAGGAATTAAGAAAAGAGATGAATAGAATACAGATGCTGCCCTAGTGTAGGTCCCAGATTAGTAGGGGAAACAGGGAAATAGAATCAGAAAAGTGTAACCCCTGAATACAATAGGTGTGCAGAATATGGCCTGCTGGATAATCTGCAACTTTATTTGTATAGTACATGAATTGATGTTTCTTTCTACTTCTGTATTTCCCATTAGTACAATTTCTATGCAGATTTTGCATACTGAGAGTCCTGTGTCCTCATTGAATGCTTCAGACTTCACTTTTTTTTTCTTTTTCTTTTTTTTTTAAGATTTTATTTATTTATTTGACAGGCAGAGACCACAAGCAGGCAGAGAGGCAGGTGGGGTGGGGGAGGAGCAGTCTTCCTGCTGAGCAGAGAGCCAGATGTGTGGCTCCATCCCAGCACCCTGAGATCATGACCTGAGCTGAAGGCAGAGGCTTAACCCACTGAGCCACTGAAGTGCCCCCATACTTAGCTTTTAATTTGTAATAATTCTCAAATAATTCACTTGTTAGATGTTTATAAAAATGTGAATAAGTGCACAAATGTGTGAAATTCAATTATCATAATGAAGAAACAATATCTTTTGTAACTAATTGACTAGAACACTTCTGTTAGCCTCCTCACTTTTACCACAACAGACAAAATTAGAGGGTTAATAATGTATTGCAGGGTACATTATTTTGGAGTGTTATTTTGACACTTTGAAGGTCGCTAACTCATGACTTTCTGTTTTATATAACACAGAACTGTGACACTGATGAATATTTCCACCCAGCAGATCACAGAGGTAGCAGACCTATGATACTGATTTGTGATACCTGCATATTGAGATGTATTTTATGGTTTATGTATGCCAGTGAACATTTGCTCAACATGCACAATGTCTTGTTATATTTGAGGATAGAAAACTTATGAATATACTGTGACCTAAGAATACTTACAGAAGAGAATTTATTAAGTAAAGTTTAAATCCATACAAATTGAATACAGAATTGATTCAGTTAAAATATGCAAAATAACTGTTTAGATTAGGTTAATTGGGAAAAGATTTCTGGAGCAAATGAATTGCCAGTTGCATTTTGAAGTACTTAGTAGATATAAGCAAAGAAGAAAATATACATACAGAGAAACAATTCAAGTCATGAAATGTATGGCATATTGGGTGGAGAAACTACTCTTCTGAGTAGTGCAATGTGCACAGCTTATACCAGGAACAGTGCTAGTCATGTAATACAGCATTCCTGTCTTTGAGCTTATGGTTTCATGGAGGAGATAGGCAGGTAAAAATATACCAGGATGCAGGAGGGTTTTAAAAAAAAAAATTCAATTCTTTTCCCAGAACTGTAGGATACTGATAGGAAACAGAGAAATTAAATTAGGAAAATTGGCTTTGGAGTGCCTACTAAGCATCAGCTAATAATGATGGTTATTGTTATTAATAATGATATTATAATAATGTTAATAATAATAATAATGTATAATAATAATTACACCCCATTCCTCTCCTTCCTTCTTCATCAAGTTTCTCTAAAAAGAGGTCTGCATTTGTTGCCCCAATACCATTCATTCTGTAACTCTTTGCAATCAGGCTTTTGGGCCTATACCTCTTATTATCCTATATAATCAGAAGTCCTCAAGGACTCCTTGGATGCCCAGCCCCTAGGTCTTTGCTCACTCCCTGGAGGACCCCTTTTTTAACCTCTACTTCTCTTCCAGAACACTTTCTCGGCATGCTTCCCTGTCACCGCAGAGACCTCTTGGGTCTCATCTCACTCCACTTCTTTGTTCCACCTCTCAATGCCGGCATTCCTTGCATTCTGTATTTGGTCATTTCCTTTCTCTTACATATGTCCTCTCTCTCCTGACAATGTCCTCTGCTTGTATGAGCCCATTCTATACAGGTGACTGCAAATTCTGTTTTTAGAATCCTAAACTTTCTTCAGATCCTCCAAGAACCAGCTTTTGCTTATGACATATTACCTAGGCAACTTCTATTAATCATGCTTTTTTGTTTTCTGTATTTTATGATGCGCTGACATCTGGGGCCTTGCTGACCAGGAGAGACTGCCTTCCCAGGGTTAACTAATTCCTTGAGATTGAAAACAACTTGCTTCTAGCACTCTTTTGACAGAACAATCAATTCCAAGTTTCTACTCCAACGTGCCTCCTGTCAGGCTCCTGAAGCCCGGGACACTACTGCCTTGCCTTATATTATCCTAGGGCCAGGTACTAGAAACCTAGAATCAACTATTATATTCAAACTATCCAATCCTAAACCTACTTAGCCACCTAATCTTCCTTGCCCATTCCATCCCCTGAAAACAATAATAAAGGCTTTTGCCCATGCTTTTCCTTTGTTCCTTCTGCCTTCTGACCAATCTTGGTGCTTTCCCATATAGGCATGCCATGCTTCCTATTGCTAGAGACCTATGAATGTAAAAACACTCATTCTCATGTCTATGCATATTAACACACCTGATTTAAATGAAGCCAAGATTTTTTTTTTTTAAACACAACTGAGCCTATACCATTGAAAAGTAACTTCTCCTCCTCTTATATTCCCCCATGTTTATATTAGTACCATGATTCTCGAATTCAACAAGACCCAAAACCTCAGAGTCACTTTTGGCATCTCCTTCTCTCTGGCTGCATACATGTCATTGCTTACACAACATCAACTATTATCTCTACACAATTACATCTTCCTCTTTCCATTGACAAGGCCCTGTTGTGATCTTCCATAGTCTCTCACTGAGATTGTGACAGTCTCCCAATCACGCTTCCTATTTTCCACTTCTCCCATGAATCCATTCCATAAAATGGGACAAGATTCATTTTCCAAAAGCCATCCCCAGTCACACCGTCCAACTGTTCAAAAACCTTCAGTGCCCCCTCATTCCTCATCTAGTGCATTAAAATCACATTCTTAGTCTAATTCAAAAGATAAAATATAGTCCAAGACACAGAATAAGAGCCAAGAGGAGACAATGTCTTAAAACCTAAAGGGAATACAAAGTAATTGGATGATTATTATGAGCATCTATTTCCATGTTCCACTTAGTTAAAATATTGCATTAAGATGAAACACAAATAATCACATGTACCAGTATCATATTATCTGCAATCATATTGCAGACAGAAGTAGAGACACTGCAGGACTGGATAGTGGTTTGTTAAGGAAAATCCAAAGGCGAAGCGCAGTAGGAGTGGAAGGTCAAAGCCCCTCCTGTCTTTACCGATTCTGAAGCCCCCAGGGTGATTTTCAGGCTTTGCCTGTGTTCACTCTGTTCACTGATTCCAAGTTTATGGAGTCATATGGAATCTCCAGTAGATACCTCTCGATCCCTAAAGTCTAGAGATAATTTTGTGCTCAAACTGGAATACTATATACCTAGTCCAAAATGTTTAGTATAATCTCAAAACAGAAGAGCATCTGTTCACACGCAAAAAAATAATGGTCCATGATACCGTTTTCCATAGCAGTGTAGACGGACAACAGATAGTGGTCTCGCAATTCGTATGTGTTGTCAGAACAATAAAACTATATTGAGTAATACAGAAATGCTTAAGTTCATTAATGCAGGAAACATGCATACCGTTATAGAGTATATGCTAGGAAAAACAAAAATTCCCTAGAACCAAGCAAGACATTTGTTTTCCTTCTTTCCTTGATATTCCCTTTTTTCCCCTTAGCCAGACATGGGATATTATTGGTTATAAAGTTTCAGCTTTTATAACAGAAGGAGAAATACTTCATAAACTATGTGGATGCTGAGATCTGCACTGAGCCCATCCTGGGCTGAAAACAAAACATGCCCCACCTCCTCTCTCATCTCAAACTCAAAGACTTGTGCTTTGCTGTAGCAAACCACTGTTGCACAGCGTTGTGGCATTATATGATGGGGGCAAGAGAGAGCCACACGAGAGAGGGGACAAGGTAGAAATCTGTGATCCGTGATTGTCCTGAAGGCTAGCGATGCCGGAAGTCTGTCCTGAGAAAGTTGATACTCCACATATTTTCAGAGGAGCCTGCAGCATCAGTACAGGTTCCTGCCTGCCATTTCAGGATTCCAGGATCACTTCCTGGAGTGCGCTAAGGAATTTCATAATCAAAATAATTGTTGGAACATATGGTTATACTCTTCAAAACTTTAGCCTAAAAATTCAGGATGAACTTAAGTGAGAAGATTTAAAGCAGCAGACATTCAAGTGTAATTTTTTTTAAATGTATTTTTACAATGATCTCATAGTATCAGAGCAGATCTCATTTGAGTAAAGAAAAAAAATGAGACTCTTCTCATGATTACTGAAGGTATTATTGCTCATTTTATTTAACATAGGGCATTTCTCTCATCCCAGGAAGCTGTCTTATCCTATTTACAAAGCCAGATATATGTTGATACATATTTTTTAAAAAGAAAGGAAAAGAGAGAAGGAGAGAGAACATGCCAAAGGGATAAAAATCAGGTTTTTCTCTCTCTTTATAGATTTTAATTAACATCAATCCATTTAATTTCATTGAGCACCTAGTATTGTGAAGATTACATTCAGTAAGGGCAGACAAAATACAAAGTTAAATCATCACCCCTGACTTTGGGGTTTAGCACCTAACTAGGAGACCGGTAGAAAAGTGGAAGGAAACTCTACCTATGGTAAAAGACAAAAGAGGGTCCCCTAGAGCACAGAAGAGGGACATCTAGCGGTTTCTGGGGGAGGAGCTCCCTGAGCTTAATGTCTAAGGATATGAAAGAGTTAACCTGGTGAGCAGAGAAGATAAGCTTTCCAGACAGGGGGGGAGCAAGTGCAAAGGCTAGAACTGTATATGGAGAGCTTGCACTTGGAGGTGTGGGGTGGGTGGTAAATGAGCAAAGGTTTGGTCGCATCCCCAACACACTCTCAAAGTGCATGAGACTTGCCTGGGATATGTTTCTCAATGCCTACCCCAAGGCCACAAACACATGCTTATAAAATCAGATGTGCAGTGGTTATGAACCTTCCATGGTATAAGATCATTGGAGGAGCTTTTTATTAACTAAGTTTCCTCAGTCGCAGCCTCAAAGATTTTGCCTCACTAGGTCTGAGGTGGGACCTGGGGACAGTATCTCCCCAAATGATTCTCATGTTCAACCAGGGTTAAGAATCAACAGGGGGCTGCTGAATTTTAACAAGTTCCCAGGTGATGATTATGTTCATTACCTCTCTAGAATTGCTGCCCCGAAGCTTGTTGAGCACAAGTTCAACAACAGTCTTCATCAAAGCAATTGTCTTCCAAGGGCAGTCCCTGGACCAGCACTATCTGCATGACCTGGGTACTTCAAAATGCCAATTCCTAGGCCCCACCTATACTTCCTGGATCAGAGACTCCACAGGTGAGCACGGGTTGTGCTGGAACAACCCCTCCAGGTGACTCTGATATATATTTCAGTTTGAGAACCACTCAGTAGAGAGAAATTGGTGTACCGGGTGTGTGCAGTGGGCGGCAGGGGAAAGAAGGGAAGGTGATGTACTTCACGCTTCTCCTGTAGGTTGCTATTCAAGGTAGAACATTTTTATAATTTTTCTTTCTTCGAATGAGGCACATTTCTCCAGAAACTTCAAACCAAGAAAAATAAAACAGATGACAAATGATGCTTTTAATGTGCCTTTTGCTGGTATTTGACTTTCTACTGGTCATCCCACCGCCTTAAGTCACCCATAGCTTTATTTTTATTTATAAGAGCCAGGAAATGGCAAATCTTTAAAATATAAACTCTTCACGAAACCCTAGGCATGTATTTTCTACATACTTACTTTCTAAAAATGTATTTGATTTGACACATCCCATTATGTCTCCCTAGGATTTCATTTTAAAAGTCAGGGAAGGAATGTCTGCTTTTCGTGAGATAGATGCATGGAGGTCCACTGTGTCCACAGATTTGGTTAATGCTTTAGGTGTTCTCAAATGTCTACATTTTTTGGCCAGTTCTTAGAAACCTACATTATTGGTAAAGCAAGAAATGGCAATTAAGTTTCAGTGAAAAGCATTTTAAATTTTGATATTATCTATTATTTCTGGCTTTAGGTTTTCCTTTTTTCCCAGAGAGGCTGCATGCACTTTGGCATTATAGAGACATGGTTTCAAGTAAGGGCACTGTAGCTTCTGGCTGTAGGCCTTTGTCAAGGTATTTAATATTCCTGAACCTTCATTTCCTTTAGAGGTACAATAGGGATAATAATCTCCCCTTTTTTAACATGCTTACTGTTAGGAGTAGATAAAATGAAGCATATGTCACATTGGAGCTGTTCTGTTATGTTCTCTTATTAGCCACCCTTTAACTGAACTGTCATAAGAACTTCGGGGTTGGTCTGGAACATTCTTAATTTTTTTCTTCTCTCCCCAGTGATAAGCCTGGCATACAAAAAAGCATTGTAGTGGATGGGTAATCTCATGGGGACTAGCAAACTCTGTGCACAATGGAAGTAGAGTTCCATGAGTTAATTACAAACATTAATTCAGTTAATTCAACTCAGATGCCAGTGATCTTTGGACATGACTTTGAACCCATCCTTTATCTTTTTGTTTGGAAATCTTCAAAAATGTTTATAGAACAGAATTCAAGGCTCAGCTATGGATGCACCATTCCCTCAGTACACAGAAAACTGCAAGAAAATGATCTAGAATGGGGCAGTTAGCTCTGGCCTGAGTGCATATTCAGACTCAGCCCATGTCATATACATTTGGAAACTGCGGTGCATAATTCTTTATCTGATAAAACACCTTAAAATAAAACTAATGGTAATACTGGGCCACAATCTGACAATTTGTGCGTGGAAACAGATGTGTTTTAAAGTGCTTTTTCTTCCTAATTTTATAGAGGTGATGTTGCTCATTTACTTTACATTAACACCCTAACAGGCTGGGGGCAGCACCTGTGAACAAACCTAATGCTATTTCTGCAACATAATATATAAGTATTCACTTTAGTTAAAGGAACCTCACATTTGGTTCATGTTTTGCCACAAAATCAGCTCAGATCAGTTCAAGATTCACAACCAAAAAAGAAGGAAACATTTCATAGTTTTCAGAACCTTCTTACTTTCAGAATTATGGATAAACCACTGAGGACCTGTACTATATCTCCCTTCGGGGAGTTTTCAATCCTATTAGTATGCTATATTCAAAAATCCATACATCTCATGTGTAAGATCCAAAATAGCATTTAAAATCACCTGCTCAAGTCATCAAAGGGCATAAATTATTTCAAATTCTGCTACCATCCTTACACTTGTGTTTTTAATACAAGAAGTGTGCACAAGTTATGGCTTTTAGTTTACTGTGATGGTTTTAAGTTACTAGCAGGAAAAGATAATTATCAAGTTAGAAGAAAATGCAGCCTGCCAACTTGTTTAATAAATGTTTCCCAGGGTTGATAGAAGGGAAATTATTTGTCAAGTAAAGAAAATAAGACTTCAAATAATCACTGACATTCTAGCTCCTGAAAACTATTGAGCAAGTGATCACTGAGCATGATTCTTCCAGCCCCTTCGTTCCACTATTTTAGGTGGTTTGCCAGGTCTTAGAGGACTGTAAGAGTTTGCTGAGCAGTAGAGCAGGCAAATAGCTGGATGCAAAGTTTCCGTGAGACCAAAGTGAAAAAGAAATTGTGTGCTAGGATTTCCTGGGCATTATTATGAGAAACACTTTTGGCTGGATATATTTTGTATTTTCCCAGTGATACCTTTCCTCAGAATATCTTTGCATGGGATACTGTATAGTGATCTCATGGGCATTTATTTACTCAGTCTGTTTCCTGATGAAAGGTAATGGAATGTGCCACCAAAATGGGCCACTTTGGCATAAGAACTGTCTTGAGATGAAGCAGGCATGAAAAAATCTCCCTTGCCCAACCCCTATTTATGTAAGAGCAGGGCACAACTTTTCTGAGGTGTCTCTCCCTACCTCACCACCAAGAAGGACAAATGTTAATCATGGAAAGAAAACTTAAGACCCAGTCATCCTGGAAATAGGACCAGAGGAATCTACATGACAAGCATTTCAAACTAGCCTTTATCTTTGCCCTTGGAAATGAAAAACTGCAGTCCTGTTCTGCCAGTTTTTTCCAGAAATGTGTTGTTCTTTGTTGATGATGCCATAGAAGTCAAAGGTCTAAGCCACCTCAAGTTACTCATTTTTCCCTGGCCATCTCCCATGTATATGTAAGGTAAACATGTTAATAAACTTCTGTTTGCTTTTCTCTTAGTCATCTTCTATTATAGGGTCTTAGCCACAAACTCGGAAGGACAGGGGTAGATTATTTTTTCTCCCCTACACAGAAAACAGAAGGTAACTTTTGTTGATCTTAGTAGTCAGCTCCCAGCTTATATGATGTTCAAATGGATGCTCAGTTAATACTACTTTATTATACTTCTTGGAGATAATGAGACCATATTTAAATTAAAAATGACATCAAAACTGATGTCTGATCAACATCATATAAGTAATGCATTTTTAAGAGAGCTTCTTAGCCTCACCTGTCCTTATATGAAGATATGCAGCTATTAATAAAAGGAATATGAGGGGCACTTGGGTGGCTCAGTGGGTTAAGCCTCTGCCTTCAGCTCAGGTCATGATCTCGGGGTCCTGGGATTGAGCCCCGCATGGAGCTCTCTGCTCAGCAGGGAGCCTGCTTCCCCCTCCCTCTCTGCCTGCCTCTCTGCCTGCTTGTGATCTCTCTCTCTCTCTGTCAAATAAGTAATAAAATTAAATTAAATTGAAAAAAGGAAAATGAAAATCAAAAAGCATTGTACAAAAGACTTGCTTGCTTCATTGCCCTACCCTTCTTTGAATATTCTGCTCTATCAAATGCATTCATTTAATTTTATTTTATTGTGATTTTTCAGTGTTCCAAGATTCATTGTTATGCATCACAACCAGAGCTCCATGCACATTTTCATGACTGATCTATTTATTTTTGGTAATAGCATCTCAGGAGCACTTAAATCATGCTTGAGCTTCACAGTCTAGGCAGACATTTGACTATTTAGAAGGAGTGTATATGTGTCTCTAAAAAAGCCAAAGTATACCGTAAAAACCAACAAAGGGACTGGCTAAAAGAAACACATATCAATCCTTTGGGCAAATGGGAGCATGGAGTGAAAAATGATGCTTTATCTACACATCTGGTGTGCTAATATATGCAAGGAAGGATTGCTTGAAACATCTTCTCTGTAATTATTCCACTTTAAGTAAATAATGTCTTCAGTTCATCCAGTGTTGGACAAGGGTGGGGAGCGGGGATGTTGTGGGGTGGGAGAAGGGTTGCAAGTGTGGAATGATTACATAAATAAGGGAAAAGGACATAAAAGTATGGCTTTTATATTTTTATCAATTTCATGCATGATATCTATAGGTTTCAATTTCATGATCAACAGACATTTATTGAGTACCCATTATAGACCAGGCACTGGGTAAGAAAGGGCCCCACATACAACATGTGAGTAAATTCCCTACCTGCATTGTTCTTAATGTATGATTGATTGTATATTTCTGTCATAAATGCCATGAACTTCTGGGGATAAGGGGAAGTGATTTTGAGTGTGTTACTTTAAGTTCCAGCTCTTTGAAGCTATTGATATGTTTGTGTTTAAACATGTTTTTCATATAAATTCATCTTGCTTCCAATTGTAGCAATATCCATAAGAACATGTTGACTTCAGGACACATAGCTGTAGATCATGACTGTACAACAGGATTTGGCACTGCCCCAAAGGACCAGGATATTTGGTGCAGAAGCTGTTTTTAAGCACTTTGTTATGAAGAGAAAGGAGGGGGCCAGTTCTCTGATGGTCTCATTCTTTCCCACAAACCCTAGCCACATGTTTATGTGGAGAACATAATGGAACACCTCCCTTGTGAAGCTCTACCATCACCAAAAACAAATTTCCCACCTCTTGAGTTCCTATCACTTAAAAAAATTGAAACAAATCTAACGGGTGAACGCATTGGATCAACCATAATTCAGCAGGCACATGTTCTGCAAGGAAAGAGTAACAGTCAACTATCCAAACACTTGGGACCCAGGAGGTTTAGAGATTAACTAAGTGATGACAAAATATAACCATCAGTGTTCACATTTAGTTTTTAAAAGCTGTTGATCAGAGACTTCAGGGCCCTTGAGATAAATGTCATCTTTGAACATGTTTATAGTAGTTCATTTTCAGTGTAATTTTTAGACCCATGAACAGAAAAAAAAAATTTCTTCTATGCTTCTCCAAAGGAGCTTTAAAAAGTCTGCAAAACTAAGCAAACCTCAAAACTTCTATGAATCTGTTTCCTGGCCCTGCTGGGTATATAGAATAATACTCCCATGCATGTAAAGAGCCTGTTAGTGCACTTGAGATTCATCCACAATGCAGGGCAGGTTATTTACAACAAAACAAGTCATCCATTATTAGTCCCGTGCATTAGCAAGTTCTGGTGACTGACCAGGCAAGGAGATATATACATGACTGGGGCCTGGACCAAAAGGTAAGTCCAGTTCTTATACCCAGGATCCCCATTAAAAAACTAGCAGTTGTAAAGATGCCTGGATGGTGCAATCAGTTGGGCAGAAAACTCTTGATTTCAGCTGAGGTTGTGATCTCAGAAATGTGGAATCGAACCCCACATCAGGCTCAGTACCTGACATGGGATCTGCTTGAGACTCTCTCCCTCTGCCCCTCCCCCATGAAATAAGTGGCTAGATCTTTAAAAAAAAAAAAAAAAACAAAAAACAAAAGTAACTAGCAGTTGTGTTACAAGGAGAATTATGATATGCAGAGCATAAGGGTAACTGTGTTTAAGTACTAAGACTTTGCTTCCTAGTGAAAAAATTAGGATAAATTCTAGATAAGAGTTAATAAAGGTATCCAACTTACCTTTGGTAAGTCGCTTAGCTCTCAGTGCTATTGTATCATCTATAGAATTGGGACATCAATAGCAGCTATATCATAATTTTCATGGTAGACAGTAATCCTCTAAGAGAGAGCTTATTATTAGGAAGTCATGCCACAAAAGTACCCTACATTCAAGTATATAACATTTGGAACATTCACATTATTTCTGTAAGTAAAGCCTTGTCCCCTAGGATAAAAATGCAAATGGGAAAATTTGAAAAGAAACTGACCTCACTTTTTTGTACCTATCTTCAAGTTGGTGAAGTCTTCAGTCAAAATGAAGGCTAGAGAGTTAAAAGAAAATGTGTTTGGGTCAGAGGGTGGAAGAAATTCAGAATGAGAGTAGAACAAGGGAAAGCTAGTCTGATTAGTGAGTTTTGCCTGAATCATGGAAAGAGCCCTTATTTGCAGGAAAGATCACACCCCCTGAAGAGGGGAAAAAATTATAATCAGAGTCTCTCTGAGTGTCCCAGGTTTGCATATCACCAGACTTCAGGCCAGAATCCCAAACTGGTGCAGGCAGACTTAATGAAAATAACTTAGTTGGTCTAATTATAAATATGTCATTTTCTCCCACCACTCTTTCTCTTCCATCCTCTCCTTCCTCCTTCCATTTCTTCCTTCCTCCCTCCCTGTATATTCATTGGAGTTCAGAGGATGCATGTATTTGCCTCAGGCAACTGAGTCCTATCAATTTTTCAACAGAAAATATTTTGAAGGCTGGTTTAGAGGTGTGCCCAACAGCCTGTTGGTGAATATCCAAAATTTTATAAACTAAAAAAAAAAAAAAAAAAAAAAAAGACTGTGTGGAGCCATCCACCTAAATATTGAAAATAAGCCTTAAACTGCCTCAATGCAGCTCAAGGAAAGTGACAGGAATTTATAGCAGCTGAAGAGATGATATGGGCAGAAACAGCACACAATGAATTTAGAGATCATTTAAAAAATTGGGTAGACTTTACTGCATCAGGGCTTCTATGACCTTATGTCTTTTTTACAGATGTGGAACCTAAAAGAATTTGGTAAATTTTCTTTCTGGGTCTATATTAAGAAAGGATATTGCTTTCACTATAGGTGAACCACGAGAAAATATTTAAAGATTATATGCATAAATATATGGATATGTGTGTGTGTGTGTGTGTGTGTGTGTGTGTGTGTGTTTGAATACATCCCTATACCTGTTCTGAGTTGATCTTAAGAGAGATAGTTGCCCAGTAGCATTACCTATGCTTTCCAAACATGGTTATATCATCACTGTCTTCATGAATGTTCACCTCTACTTAAAGAAGTGAATATTCACGTGTATATACTGCTGACAAGAGGGAGCCAATGGGTGAGTGTCAGTGTCCAAATAAGCCACCAGCATTGCAGAAAGACTTTTCAACCTAGAATTGTTTAACTGCCTTTACAGCATCTGAACTGCAGGTAAGTTCACATTAGGTGAACTGAAAGTCTTCAGAGCATGCCACCCCAACGTAAGTTACTCCAGCACAGGACTATTTTGAGCTGAAGGCTCAGCTCTCTGCCCTCCCCTTATCTCCCTGTAAACAGAACATGAATTCCCCCTTGTGAAGGTATTTCCTCTTCCCATACCAGAAAGACGGGAACAACCTTATCATCAGAGACAAGATGGCACCAAGACTCTACGTGAATAAACCTTATTAACTAGCCCTTATCTTTCATTATGTTCACTTTATATTTACTTTCCCATGATTAGTCACCCCTAAAAGCTCAAAATCCTTTTTCCTTTTTGCCATTTTTCTACAAAATTATTGTTTGTTGCTAGGATGCTGTATAAGCCCAAGTTCTAACCACCCCCTTGAGTTACACATCACTCAGTATTCCCATCTGTGCATTATACACATGTTAATAAACTTCTGGTTGTTTTCTCTTGTTAATCTGTCTTTCACCATCTACTTTGCATGGCCTCAGTCACTGAGCCTAAGATAGGTAGAGGAAAATTATTTCTTTCTCTCCTACAGAATCGAACTTAAGAGTTTATGATATATGCCCTTGGGCATGTGGTGCAACTCTACCACAAACAGTCCCATGCTTAACTGCTGCTGTGTCTGAGACATCTTCTCAGTTACCAAGAACTTATGACAGGCAGAATGAGAGAGAAAGAGGGACGAATGAGAGATGAACTATGTACATCCCACTGAATCCCAGCTTTTTTTTCTTTTCTTTTCATTTTTTTAATCAAAACCTTCAAACTACAAAAAAGTCATGAAAACTGGATCTCTTGCTGGGAGTAACGCTGGAGGTAAGAGGGGAGATTGGGAGCTCCAGCTTCTCTTAAATGCCCACAACTAGTATGTCTGGCTAGATGTCTAACTTCATCCAGGGCAGAAATTCATCTCTCCAGGGGACAGAAACAATCCCATATACTACACACACACACAGGTTCCTCTGGGCATTTGATGACTATCTCAAGAGATGATAAAGCACCCCTTTCTGCATGGAGGATATATCAGATATATCAGTAGTGTGACATACATTACTTTCTTATATTATCATGTCAACAGCATAAGACGTTCTAATCACTCCCATTTTACAGATAGGAAACCTGAGACTTAAGGCCAAAATCACATAGCTAGCAAATGGTAGAACTAATGGTAAGGTCTATAAGGCTTCCAACCACTGCCCTCTTCATATTACCTACAATGTATGATAAGGATGTCCATAATTTTGCCAAAGAAGAAATGAGCATAGTTTCCATGTAAACTCCTTCCCGCCTGTCTACGTCCAGTTTAGTGGATTAATCAAACTAAAAGAAAAGTAAAGCTAAGAAAAAAGTTCTATGGAAACCATAAAAATTGAGAATCTATTCAAGTACTTGATGAAGGTGACTCATCCCACACTCTTCCTGTAACAGGTTCTCTGGCTCTTTATTGAGCCTAGTTTCCATTTGCTGAGGTTACACTGCATTATTGCTGACTTCTTTAAAAATAAAAACATCAAACATCAAAGCAGAAGTTGTTGTTTGATCTATTTTTGATGATCATTGGCAACAATAAGGTTTCTATGCATTTCCCTCACCTTTATGCTCTTTCTTTGTGATTACTCCCATCTTTTGTAATTCATTATACCCCAAGGAAATTACTGCATTTTGTGAAAATTAGAAGGAATTTCAATGCAGTGTTACAGAATCTGAATGCCACATTTCTGAGTAAAGCACCCTTCCCTAGGGCATTGTGGATTAGCCTTTCCATGATGGTAGGGTTGGATGGAGACAGTTTCTTTAGCAGACCTACAGTGTATTGAAAAGTCCATGAATATATATATATATATATATATATATACATACATATATATGTATATATATATATATATATATTTTTTTTTTTTTCCGACAAGTCTATTGGTGACTGCCCAGGACAAGTTACATCCTATGGTTCTTGCACCCTAAACCCAGCTGTTGCTCATTTAGCCACTTATCTGAGGATGCCAGCATGGATGAGGATGAAAGTATGGAGATAGAAAGTATACATGGATCAATCTGAAATCTTTCTGTGTTTATAAGGTTGTACCCACCTCTAACCAGGACATATCAGAGGTCTGACCTGACACCTTGGACTTTAAAGGGCAGGCATTTGAGCCAACTGCCACCATCTAAAACCTACATCATCCATGAAGGAGGTAACCCAGACCCTTCTCAACCCATGTTGTACTTCAGCATACATGCCCTGAAATTTCATGAGCTTTGTGAAACAGTGAAAATTCGAGATCTTTTTTTGTCTTATTTAACTGAATTAATACACTAAGAATTTGATCATAATGAGATTTCTACATCTCTTTTTGAACCAAATTCTTAATAAGCTGAAAAGCCAAGGGTATGTGGCATTGATTTCAGTATTATGTTAAATCTGTAATAAATGCTTAATATAAAAGAAGACAATGAGGATCTTTAACACCATTCAAGGCTTTTTGAAAGAGAAATAAGAAAGTGTGTGGTGGAGGAGAAAAGCAGGCAGGCCTTGGAAGATAATCACCCTAGAGGATAACTCTTCAAATTCAGAACAGATATATTTAGGTCACAAACAAATACTAAATAATAAGAAGCCTAACTAATTCCCTAACTGGAAATAAACAAGTTGCTGAACCTTCCAGAACCTTAATTTTCTCATCTTGTAAAATAAAGTTTACAATGTCTTCTTCAGAGAGCTGTTGAAACAGATAATAAGGTCACATAGGTGAAAGTACTCTGTGAAATGAAGTGTTCCTATGAATGGAGTGCCATACTGTCAGGAGGACAGAAAGTAATGCAACTGTGTTCTTATCCTGCCCAGCAAACTGATTAGAGAAAACCACATCATTCTTTTTCCTTTCTTCAGCTTCTTGCTTCTCTATAAACCCTTACCATACATGTGTGAGTGTGTGTGTGTGAACACATTGCTCTGCTTTTCAACAATATTTTGTCTCAGAACTCAGCCAATGACACTATTGTTTGCAAGAGAACACTCAACTTTGACTATTTCTGAGTTAGTGTACCTACAGTCAGTGATCTGTACTCTTCTGTGAGCTTTCACCAAAGCTCCAAAGAAGTGAATTGACTTTTTTGAAAGAAGTTCTACAATAATTTCTAACTATGGAGCTCATAGCAATTTCTCCTTTGTGGCAGAGAAAAATCTTTATCAATTTACCAAAAGATTTGTTTAAGTCTCCTTTTCTATATGAGTGAAGGAAAAGTCTATATGCTACACTAGGTACTGAAAACAAACTCCTCAACAAAAACAGTCATAGACCCCACCCTTGTGGGGCTTATAGCCAAGTAGTAAATAAGAATAATGAGAATTTACTAGGCAGCACCTAACACTGACTGAAAGCATACTGTGTGCCAGGGATTGTTCCAAGCAGGTAAATGTATTATCTTATTTAATCCTCGAATAAGTTGTCTTTCTTACTGTGTCTGCATCTTCACCTCCTCTTCTTTCTTGAAATGACACAATTTAGACTTTTATTCCCACAGTCCATAGAATCACCATACTAAGGGTCACTAACTTTCACCAAGTTGCCAAATCCAATTGAGCCCTTTTCAGTCCTCATCGTGTTCAACCTCTTGGGTAGATCTAACCAAGCTGACTTCTCCCTCTGTCTTGAACTACTTCCTATACTTGCCTTCCTGAATACCGCTCCCCTGCTTTCCACTTACCTTATAGCACAGCTCCTCTTCCATCTCCTTTGCTAGTTCTTCTTCATCTCCCTGATGTCTTGATGTGGAAATGTATCAGGCCTCCGCTTTTAGCCCTTTCTCACCGCTGGCCACATACCTTCTTAGCTGATCAATTTCCCTTTGGTAATTTAAAACACCTTCTGCATACAATCACTCCAGCTTCATATGTGTCTCCTCAACAGTAGACTGCCTACTTAGTTATTCAATTCATATCAGTTTGCTAGGGCTGCCATAACAAAATAGTACAGATGGGGTGGTTCAACAACAGAAACAGATAGATCACACACACACACACACACACACACACACACACAAACACTGTGTTATTTTAAATCCAAGAAGGAAATGTAATTGAGGATGGGGTAGGCCTAGAAAAACAACATGAAATCTACTTGCTAGGGATTAAATAGAAGTTTACCAATGGAATGTTGATTTGCCCTTGCTTGGTTCCCAAAATGCTATTATTCAGGCTAATATTCTCTGAATTTGATTTTCTGAGGGTCTAAACTCCCCAAGGGAAGAAACCTAAAGATACTAACAGTGGAGATAATAAGAAGCTTACTAGCTTCAAATAATGGTTATGTTTGTGGATTCTGTGGGTCAGGAATTAGGAAAGGTAGAACAGGGATAACTATGTTCCACCATGTCTGGGAGTCTTAGCAGGAAAGGTTCAATGACAGGGGATGACTCGAACACTGGGAGGAGAAATCACCTGGAGGAATCTTTATTTATATATCTAACTATCAATACCAGGAATAAGCTGGGATCTCAGCTGAAATTACAGCCCTGTATACCCACACAGGGCCTCTCTCTGGTGGTCATATCACATAGGGCCACAGTATAGTGGCCTCCAGCTTTTCTCATGGTGACTCATGGCTCCAAAGGAAAATATTCTCAGAGAAACAGACCAAAACTGCAATTCAGACACACACTGTTTGGGAGTATGCCATATACCCTTGTCTTATTTGGGTATATGGAGGGAAATAGCAGAATAATAAACTAAATATATTGAAATAATTGTTTCTTCTAATAATTAGTGGTAGGGGAGGGAAACTATTTATAGTAAACATTATGGAATAATAATTCATAATAAATATTACATAATATTCAAGTTGCATTATGGAAATAGATGACTTTAAAATCATATACATGTTATAGAAGCTGAATTCTAAGACAGCCTCTGTGTTTTTACCCCCTGGTGCTAACACTATGTAACTCCCTCCTTTGAGTGTGGACAGAACCTGTGACTTGCTATTAATCAATAGAATATTGCAAAGGTGATGGGTTGTCACTTTCCTGACTATGTAAAATGATACAAGACTCAGCCTCAAGACTGGAGAAAGAGCCTCTACTGTTGGCCTGGAGGAAGCAAGCAGGTTGGAGAAGTTCCGGTGACAGGAAACCACAGGCCATTTCTAGGACCCGAGGGCATCCTCCAGCCAACAACCAGTAAAAAGCTGGTGTCCTCAGTCATACAGCTGCAAGAAAAGGAATTCTGCCAACAACCCAGATGAGCTTGCTTTACTCAACTGTGATTGGATTATTTTGTGGTTTGTCTCTCAGTGGAAACAATCAACACAACCAACCACAGGCATCATTTCAAAAAGTGCAATTGAATGTAGCCCCTTGATCTAGACCCAGATCATTTGCTCTTCTAGAACTACTCCTAGACCCTGAACACAGTCTTCTGTCTTCATGCTTTGTTTTGTGACCAATAAGTTTAGTAACATTTTTTTTTTCTTTATTCAGATATCAGACTATTCCTTTGATAGTAAATATACGATGTTTCAGCTACTTATCATGTAGTTTTACCTATCATCTATGTTCCTTTTAATGTTGCAAACATTAAAAGGAATAAAAATATACATATGCTCTTCTTTTCTAAAACATATAATCACAATGGAGACATAGTGTGAAACGTGAAGAAATAAAAGGCAATGCTCAATAATAAAGGAAGCTAAGTGACTGAGTAAAGCCAACTGTTGGTAATTAGGTAAGTTTGGGGAAAGGAAAGACATGAGGTCCAGAGCAGCTTCATGGAAGCCTTCACAGATGAGTGGAACTGGATCAGATCTTCCACGAGGAATAGAAGTTTAGCAGGTAACAAGAGGTGCAGGCATACCAGGTGGGGATAAAAAAGTGAGCAAAAATTGGAGGTCAAAAACTCAACAGCTGTGTTCAGGACAGATTGAGCAGACAAATTGCTTGGAAAATGTAGAAGACAGAACTGAAAGCAAAAATGTGAGCAATGCTTCAGGGTCTAGAACTACCACTTGCACACTGCAGACACTCAAAGAGATTCTACATGAAGGACGTGGGTGCCAAATTTGAGCAGTAAAGTGACTTGATCAGTTACAGTTTTAGAAAGACTTAAAGCAGTCCTTTGGTGAAGGAAGAAGATCGGGGGTTAGTTACCCACTTTTCCAGGCACAAGAATTTGTATCTGAAGTGAAATGGCAGCAGTGTGCCATGGGCAGAAAGATACAGGAGAGTTAATGCTAAGAAATAGTTTGATAGAATTTAGTTAAATAAAAAGGAATAAGAAAAAATGTTCATTAAAAATTAATGCCAAGGACAAGAAGAAAGGTTCTCATTCCCAGATGTGTTGCTTCTCCCATCTCCTTCCCATCTCACAGACTGTTGATAAAAAAGGAACGGATTTAGACAAACAAAGACAATATTATACTTTGCAATTCAGGGCTACCTGGGGGAAACTTTGAGCTCTGTCTGCACAGAGATGCACTTACTTTTAATGCATTTTAAGGCATCCTACAGGGCATCTCTGAAAATTCTTCCCCTCCTGATTTCCAGACAAAGGAATTTACATGCGGAAGGTTTCCCTTGAACATTCTTTCTTTCTAGTGATGAAAATTCAGCCAGTGGTCTCATTCAAAGAAGACTTTCCCCAAGGCCACACACATCCCCAGGCTGCCAGACTGAACTGCCACCATTCTTTCTCTCCCTACACCCTAGAAGCTTCCTCTAAATAAATTACAACAGGAAGGGAGAGAGCAGTACTCAGGCAAAAAGATTGACAATGTAGATACCACTTACAGCTGAACGTTGTTTTGCGTATGTGCTTCTGCCCCAAATTAGAAATACTTGTGAATGGAATACCACACATGTCTTTGAAGTTCATTACCATTTAGAGTTAGGCAATGAGGGGGCCTTTTCCTTGTTTACAAAGCATGTTAAGGTCTCACAGAGACTAAGGGAAGTGGAGTAACCACTCTGGTTTACATTATAAGATGGTTCACAGAGATGAAAAGATTGTGTGCTGTGAGTCATACTGCCTCTGTTATCACCACTAGGGCAGAAATGGCAAACAGAAAATCAAGTTAATCTGTCAGAACGTTGGGTTATGTATATGAAGATAACTTCATTTTCTTGGGAAGGTTAAATTTGCCAAGGACTTGATGACCCTCTATTCCAAGTCTATGGCCTATTTCAAATCTATGGCTTTTATAAGGTTTTGTAAGGTCTTTCCACATTTTACTCTCTCTTCCTCTCCTTGTAAGACTATAATAATGCCTATGTTTCTTTAATGAACTATTTTCTTACATGTAGTATAAAACCAGAACCTGTAATTGGGAGAATCTCAAAGGCAAAGGAGTCTAGGAGAGAATGACCAACTTATGAGTCAGATAAGGTGGCAAATAGCAAATTAAAAGACACTCAAAAATGACTTGTTTTAGTTGGCATCCGGGTCAAGGAAAACACTGTATGGGTGACATTGTGCTTAATGTGTTTATAGGTGTAGAAAACTCAGAACCACAGCAGAGAGCACATGGAGAAAAGGTCAGGAAAGAAATGTAGGTCGATGTGAAGGGATTTTGTGCATGCTCCTGCCTGTACTTAGATCTGCCATCTCTTTTCTGTTTACAGTGGGGCTTGGAAACAACATATTTTGAAAGACATCTGTAGTAATGACTGACTCTTAGGTTTTTTCAGTCTAATATCATCTTTAAGACCTTTCACTCTAGTTTTTATGCTCTACCCTTTAAGTCTGTGTATGGCTCCCTACTGAGTCCCTTAAGTGACCAGTTTTACCTGAGCAAATAGAAAATTCTGTAATTTAGTAGAAAGTCTCCTCTACTTGAAAGCAGAGCAGAATTGTTCCTCAGAACTCCCGAGTACATTTTCCCAGCCCAGAAAGCTGCCTTAAATTCAGTGTGTGGGGCATCTAGTTGGCTCAGTGGATTAAGCATCTGCTTTAGATGATTCAGGTCATGACCGCAGGGTCCTGGGGTGAAGCTCCCACATTGGGCTCCCTGCACAGCACGGAGTCGGCTGATCCCTCTCCCTCTGCCTGATGCTCCTCTTGCTTGTGCTCTCTCTCTCTGTCAAATAAATAAATAAAGTCTTTTAAAAATAATAAAAAATAAAAATAAATTTTAAAAAATACAGTGTGTGTTCCCCTTGAGGGTTTGGCAGAAGTTGACAAAGACAGAAAGTCTTTTTAGGACCCACTCTCTATCCTAAGCATTTTTCCACCAAGCTACCCACAAGGGCAGGTAAAAACTAATAAGCAACCTTAGGGTAATTATAAGAAGCTTCAAGAAGAGCACAATTAAAAATCCTTTGAGGTTTATTTTTATTTTATCATAAAAATTCAACTCAGTTTTTCTTTTAGTCATTAATGTGTTTTCATCACTGATATTCTCAATGGGTAGATGTGAGGATTGGCTTAGACCTCTAGAGAGACACAACAAAACAGGATGTCTATGGTGGCATGGCAGCAGCAGAGAGGGGCAAGAAGTGGGGACAGAAAGAAAGAAAAGAATAGCTTGAGAATCCATCCAGAGACAACCATGGGGAAAACTGGGTAATATTCAGGTAACTCATACTTATATGAAAAGCTTAGAATAAAGCCTGATTTATGGTAGCCTGGTGATGTGGGAAACAAAGGCCAAAGTAAAATTATTAAATTTCCTTACTACTTGCCGCCCACTGACAAGTCCTTGAAACAGTCAGAATGACATTCCTCTAGGATCTCAGCTGTCTCAATGTTAATATTTTGCAAAGGGCAAAAGACAATCTTAGCCTTAAATACAGTGTGTGGACGCCACTGGGTGGCTCAGTGGGTTAAGCGTCCCCTTTAAGTCCTGTAAGTGTATTCGAAAATATGAAAATATCTTTGGAAACTTCCTTTATCTTTACCCCCCAAGATACATGTTGGGTAATCATCCCCCAAGCGTATCACCCACCAATATACATCTGAAGGGTCCCATGACTAAGCTTTTATTAGAAAGTAATAAATGACCTTTTCCTAACAATAGCTAGCCCCCTCAGGGTCCTGGAAACCTTCCTTCCAAAATTCCTTTGAGACTTATGCTATCCCTACCCCTCTCCAAGTGTGAAAATATATCATGGGCACTCCTCACGACCCCAGTGCAGCTCTTTCCACTAGGGTCCTGTACCCATACTTTTATCATGGGTCCTGTCCCCATGCTTTAATAAAAACCACCTTTTATACCAAAGACATCTCAAGAATTCTTTCTTGGCCATTGGCTTTGAACCTTAACATCTTTCCTACGTCTCTATCATCCAAAAAAGTTCCAAAAAGATCCAGTCCCACATGCTGACCTTTAATGATGATAATAAAAGAAATTAAAAATAGAACTTCCCTATGACCCTGCAATTGCACTACTGGGTATTTACCCCAAAGATACAGATGTAGTTAAAAGAAGGGCCATCTGTACCCCAATGTTTATAGCAGCAATGGCCACGGTTGCCAAACTCTGGAAAGAACCAAGATGCCCTTCAACGGATGAATGGATAAGGAAGATGTGGTCCATATACACTATGGAGTATTATGCCTCCATCAGAAAGGATGAATACCCAACTTTTGTAGCAATGTGAACGGGACTGGAAGAGATTATGCTGAGTGAAGTAAGTCAAGCAGAGAGAGTCAATTATCATATGGTTTCACTTATTTGTGGAGCATAACAAATAGCATGGAGGACATGGGGAGTTAGGAGAAGGCAGTTCGAGGAAATTGGAAGGGGAGGTGAACAATGAGAGGCTATGGACTCTGAAAAACAATCTGAAGGGTTTGAAGAGGTGGGGGGGTGGGAGGTTGGGGGAACCAGGTGGTGGGTATTAGAGAGGGCACGGACTGCATGGAGCATGGGGTGTGGTACAAAAACAATGAATACTGTTATGCTGAAAATAAATAAAAGAAAAAAAAATAAAAAAAGAAGAAGAAAGAAGTTTCTAAACATTCATTTTGATTCCAGACATTTTATAAGGACTCAATGACTATTCTAACCCATGAAGGAAGAGAAGCCTACTTTGAGCAAATAAAGTCATAGGTCTATTTTGAACAAGGTACTTTGAAATAATACCCACAATGATGATTTCACACTATTCTCAGATAAGCAATGCCCATCAGACATG
This sequence comes from Lontra canadensis, assembly GCF_010015895.1. Classification (NCBI taxonomy): domain Eukaryota; kingdom Metazoa; phylum Chordata; class Mammalia; order Carnivora; family Mustelidae; genus Lontra; species Lontra canadensis. The sequence goes on from NW_022631358.1 coordinate 61,818, forward strand.
TTGCAGTTTAACAAACTTTTTAATGAAAAGAACTCCAAATTCCATTTATATTTTATAGTGAAATTCTATCTACTCTAATAATTTTTAAACATATGGAATTTATTTTCCTTCACACCTGGCTATATTTAATTTGCTATGAGAGTTTCCTGTCTGTGTTATGTGACCCATTCCCATGATGCTTAAAAGTTAAATGTGTTTCCTGCTTTTCCAAATTCCAAATAAACTGAATAAAATAATCAATCCTTGGATGCACAAATGTAATATCCAGAGCATGCAAACACACACACACACACACACACACACACACACACACACACACACCTGTGTTTCTGTTTTCTATTAACTTGAAGTTTGTGGGAATGGGGGACAGGAAAAGTAATAAGGACAAGGAAATTATGAACCACTTAAAGAGAGGTACTTGAATTTTTCATATTGTGGTTATTTTTTTTAAACAAGCCTCAAGAAATTTTTTTTTAAGATTTTATTTATTTATTTGAGAGAGAATGAGTGAGAGAGAGCATGAGAGAGGAGAAGATCGGAGGGAGAAGCAGACTTCCCAAGGAGCTGGGAGCCCGATGCAGGACAGGATCCTGGAAGTCCGGGATCATGACCTGAGCCGAAGGCAGTCGCTCAACCAAATGAGTCACCCATGCACCCATATTGTGGTTATTCTTAAATGCTCTCATCTATCCTAATAATATAGTATGTTACTGACACCTTAATAATTTATTCATTTGATTTGTCTGGTTTTTCTTTTTTCCCTTATGAGCTAAATATCATGAATACTTAGAAGAGCATTTCAAATTTGAAAAGAAGAAATAGTTTTTAAGATATTAATAATAATAATATAATATCCTATTCAAATATAACCATAAATTCTGGAAACAGATCTATCTTAAAAATAAAGGCACAAGGGGTGTCTGGGTGGCTCAGTGGGTTAAAGCCTCTGCCTTTGGCTCTGGTCATGATCTCAGGGTCATGGGATCAAGCCCCTCATCGGGCTCTCTGCTCAGCGGGGAGCCTGCTTTCCCCCCCTCTCTGCCTGCCTCTCTGCCTACTTGTGATCTCTGTCTGTCAAATAAATAAATAAAATCTTTAAAAAAATTTTAAAAATTTAAAAAGGCACAATTGTAGCTATTAATACCAATTTTTTAAGAAATCACGACGATCCTGCATTCATTACTATCCTACATCAATTTCATCTCATGAAAACAGTCTTTTTTTCTATTTCAGTATTTTGTAATACCGGATATATATATACAAACTGTGTTTCATATCTAGTTTTGCAAGCAGTACGGAACAGTGAACAGCACCATCTGAGCAGCCCGGCATATGAAATTTTGTTTCTTTTACTTTTTACTTTTGTTTCTTCTACCACTTACATGTTTTAGACAATTTAGACAAATTTAGACAAATCTCATGTTGTCTCTCTGGGTCCAAACTGGTTTACGTATAAAATGGGGCTAATATTTTACCCACCTCAAACCAAGTAGCTGCACTTATATGATCCAATGATGAGCTTAAGTGTATGATCTTTGTAGTGTCAATTATTGGCTGTCAGTTCTAAGTGTCAATTGTCAACCATAGTGTCAGTTATAGCCTTGGGAAAGTCACTTAATCTCTGAACCTATCTTCACTGAGAGGTGAAGGTTAAATTCAGTGATGCCTATAGGCGGTTGATATGATTTCTAGCACACCATGGTTAAGAGTATGGTATGTGGGCCAAGTACCATAGTTTTGTTCATTGACCCACCCTTGAGGACCTATAGGCCAACTGACACATAGAAGATGCTTAGTAAATACTGTTGAATTAATTTTAATCCACATAGCATCTAGGGTCTGATCTAAGATTGACTCAAAATCCCATCTCACATTCTTTAGAAAGTTCAATGCCTCATTCAAGACTTTTACAAATGTATGGAGTCTCACTCTCTTCTCTCTCATATCTGGTTCAGATTTTCATCTTCTGCTGTTGTGCCCTGTTTTGTTCTCCAATATATGGCTTGGTTCTATTTCTTGATTTCATGGTGATTTTCCTTTGGCTCCAACATACATATACCCACACTCCTCAACACAAATAAGCAGATTCCACTCTCATGATGAAACTGTGTGTATCTGACTCATAGGGAGGAAATAGGAGTCACAGTAAGATGGGTTCAGTCACAGAGCTATATATAAGACAGTCTGCACTTGAAGGTTTAGCTTTCATTTAAGAAAGTCCCTGGGCCATAGAACTTAGTTACCCTAAAATAACAACAACAACAAAAACAAACTATTGACAAGAAATAATTAGGAAAACCCCTATAGAAACTGTTCTTCTGATAAAAAAAAAAATCTGCCATCAGAATCCCTCTCAGATGTATGATATTTATTTATAAATATTTATTTATTTACCATGATTAAGGATTAAAAATTAAAAAAGCTTCACTACTGTCCAACTCTCCTTTAGTTGACCTCAAATATATACATTTTCCCATCAACCAGGGCATATCAGAACCCATCTGACAATGAGCATTAGAATCTTTTTTATGTGTACTCTGTACACCCTGTATTAAACACCACAGGTTTCATTCTTGAGGCGTTCAGCAGTTTGCTTAGGAAATTCCATTCAGAGAACCAAAAGACTGTCTGGATACAAAATTAGTCTCTTCTCTCCATATGTATTGCCACCAGCAAAACAGTCTGGAGGAATGTGGCAGAGTATTTTTCATGGCCTTCTTTCATAATTTAGAAACTGTTAAGTCTTAAAATGGGACTGTAAGGATGTGGAAATGAAGTAAATGTTCTTTTCATCAAAATGGATCATTTGCTACCTATTCTTATTCGTGTTATTCCTACTCTCAGGAATATTAATGATATGTCCAGAGTTCTTACTCCGTGTGCTAGATAAGAACAATCTCCTTGCCAAGAGAGACCCACAGAGATTACCTACAAGGGGAGTGTTTTGGGGTTAGAGCGTGGAGAGGCTATGTCAGGAGTTTTTCCAAGCTCACAGTAGCAGGTTCCATACTGCATATTCCCTCTTTCTATTAGAAAGATCCAGAGACACAGAGCAGCATTGCTGATGATGGAAGGACCAAAAAGATGTGACACACCTTCAGACATGTAAGAACTGGAAGATTCCTAGAACACTTCTGCCCCATTTGCCAAGAAACAGTTTTTATTCCTGGGAATACCATCCTGTGTGTCTATACCATCTCTCTGAGTGAAGTGATTCATTCAACAAACCATGTCTACAGTGTCATGCTAGCGGTTCACAAGAGAGGCAGCAGAGTGTGGTTAAGGTTATGGGCTCTGGAGCAAAACCGCCTAGGCTACCATCTTGGATCTGTGCCTGCCAGCTCTGCAACCTTGAATACATAGACATCTCTGTGTTTCAGTTTCCATTTGTCTCAATTGGGAGGAATAAGTTATTAAAAAAGGCAAACAAAACAAAAACCAAAACCAAAAGTTAAAACCAAGAAAAAAACAGAGCACCTAAAGGGACTTACATTCTAGCAGAGACAAAAGAGAAGTCTACAGCTGATCCAAGTAACATCCAAACAATGATATGTTAGAATAGATGTCCCAACACAAGCGCCTACAAGTCTCAAGAAGGTGGAGGGTAAGGCACATTCACATCTAGAGCGCCAGAGTGATGGTAATAAACCATTCTATGATAATATAGTGAAACAATCATCCAAAATGACACGGAGAAGAGAAAAACAGGAATAGTTATAAGTCCACACAGAGACTCTACTTGCTTATCTTCTGAGCTATCTCCAGAAATTTTAAATATACATTATATAAAATCAACTTATTACATATTATTGGATTCAGAACCCCAGGTAAGCTTATTCTACTAAATTTCATTAGTCAGTATGTCAGTCCATATCTCAAAAGACATATCCAAACCACTAGCAAAATAATCATTATCTGCAAAGTACATATTCTTCCCCAAATATACTACAAATCACCTTGGGAAAAAAAAACTTGTTTTCAAAATCCCCCAAATCCCGAAGTCCCCCAAATCTCTGGGATATACTGAACTCCCCTCCATAATAATCACATCAGTCTCCATTAACAATAATGTTTTTATCACGTTTCCCTCTCATAGGGACCTAAAAATCCAACTCTGGACTCAGATAACCCATAAAACTGAGGCAATAAAAAGCAAAAAATGCAGACTTTTAAAACAGGTCTGAGAATGTCACTGTTTCCTGAAGGTAGAAATACAATGATATAAAACCCTGGTTAGAAGCAAGGGACCTGTTAGCAACTGGCATGGAAATTACCCCCATTATTTATTACTGTTATTAGGTGATATTTTTATGCCACATAACTCAATAGAGAATAACATCTATTTGATTGCATGGGAAGAGAGTCTGGTCCATTATTATTAATTTGCCTACTCTCTAGCCATTAATTGACTGCTCCTTTGGACCATAAAATGTAGTACGTGAATAACAGAAAAAGGTTTTTACCTTTCTCAATAAGATAATGAATGCCAGTCACTGTACCAGTAAAATATTCAGCCACCTGTTTGGATATCCTTCTGCAACTGGGTTTAAGAGCAAACAGCACTGGGACCAAGTGGTGCTCACTGAGAGAATGTTACCTCTTGCCCAGCTTGTTAATCAATTCAAAACTCTGGACCACAATTTGTGACTGTATTATATTTGTTCTTGAACCTTTTCATATATGTAAGGATGGTTGGCCTTTGGTATAATTTTTTCACCCTTCACTCACCTGTCACTATTGACTCAGAGCATTCGCTCTTCAAATAACTTCTCAGATAATCAAAGATTGCTACTTTCTGCACCAAGTTTTTGGTAAACATCTCTAAAATCAATCTTTCAAAATGATAGGCATAACCATTCCCTGTTTGTTTTTATTTAAGTGAATGTGTTGAATCTAAGTTAACATTTTCTGGATGACTATCCTTTAGATTGGTTGTTGTTTGAAGCAAAAGCTGAAAAAGGCAAGGCTTTGTTCAGTGCTTTGGTCCTTGTATTAGGGTTCTCCAGAGCAACAGAACCAATAGATAGATAGATAGATAGATAGATAGATAGATAGATAGTGGATAGTTATAAGAGGAGATTAATTATGAGAGATTGGCTCATTCAAATATGGAGAATGAGAAGTCTTGTGATATTCCATCTGGAAACTGAAGGCCCAGGGAACCCAGTAGTATAGTTCTAGTCTAAACCCCAAGGCCTGAGAATGAGAGAGTCAATGATTTAAGTTCCAATCCAAGTCCCAAAGTTCAAGAACAAAGAGCACCAGTGTCCAAGAACAAGAGAGGATGGAAGTACCAGCTCAAGTAGAGAACAAATCTGCCCTTTCTCCACCTTTTTTATTCAAGCCTTTCAGTGTATTGAATAATGACCACTTGCATTCATGAGGGGGATTTTTCTTCACTCCGTCTATAGATTGAAATGCTAATCTCTTCCAGAAATACCTTCACATATCCCAATACAATGTATTATCAGCTATCTGGCACTCCCCTTAGCCCAGTCAAGTTGACATATAAAATTAACCATCACAGCCCACAAGAACCCAATGCCATACTTGTGCCCATCTTCAGGTTAGGAGCCTATTGAGTCTTCTGTCACAGGAAGTTCTTGAAATCCTCTATGGGCACCCCCAACACTGGGGTCAGGGGAACTTAGATTTACTCTCATGTTCTACAAACTGCTGTGTCAGGATACACCGTGCTAACCAATATCATGCCTCATGTCTATTATCAGGTGTCTTTGTCATGTACTCTAGGAACTTTCCACTGCGTTCCACATGCTCCCCATAGACATCAGTGGGGTTCCTCACTACCAGTGCTCAGAATTCCTTAATGACTCCTGGCCAAGCCTGTCTTCAAGCTTGACGAGAAAGCAGAAGTGATTGCTTATGCTTTTCCTGTTCCTTCCAGCTGTAGGGGCTCCGTAGCCTCAGAGCTATCCAACTCTGACCCATTCTGCCTGGAAGAGAATATAAGTTAATAGCATTTGGCCTCTGGATGTGTGCCAGTGGAACTTAACATTAAATTGAAAAATCCAGGCCCAGATGCCATTGCTGACTTACTTTAAGGCCTCCTAAATCTCTTCCACCTGATTAGACCAAGGATTAATGTTCTATGTAGTCCTGAGATTATACACCACCAACCTCACTGGTGCTGTTTCTCTCTGTGTGTCTTATTCTGTATCTCTCTAGTCTCTGCTTTTGTTCCTCTCTCATCACACATACACACACACACACACACACACACACACACGCACACACCCTCACATAAAACCCACGCAGATGAAGAAAATCAACCAGACCATCATTAACATAAGGTTTTGTTAAAATATTCCCAGAACAAGACAATCACAAAGGAACTCATTCTAATGTGTGGAAGGAGACCAAATATTTTATGGGTTTCAGCAGGATGCATATTGGTCAAACTATAGCTAGTTTTGAGGATACAGACATTAGAGATTGGCAGTTATTATTTCAGAGTTCTGTACTTGTATCAAGAAGAATGGAATGGAGCAGTTAGGGGTGAGGGACAAGGACATGTGAAAGCCACAGTGAAAAAGTCTCAAGTCTTTTAGGACATCTCTATATATTTTTTATTGTGATAAAATATAAGCAACACAAAATTTATCAACCTAATCATTTTAAAGCGTACGATTCCATGACATTAAATGCATTCACACTGTTGTGCAACCAACACCATCATCAATCAATCAGGAATTTTTCATCATCCCAAACTATAATGTCATCCCCCCCAAGCAATAATCCCCCATTCTCCCCTCCCTTAGCACCTGGCAACCATCATCTTTCATCTCTATGAATTTGATTCCTCTAGGTACCTCACAGAAGTGGAATCATATAACGTGTGTCTTTTTGTGACTGGCTTATTTCACATAGCATAACGTCTTCAAGGTTCATCCATGTTGTTGCGTGTGTCAAAATTGTATTTCCTTTTCAAGGTTGAATAGTATTCCATTGTATGTATACACTACTGTGCACAACATTTTGTTAATCCATTCGTCCATTAATAGACATTTATGTTGCTACCACCTTTTTGGCTATTGTGAATAATGCTACAAGGCATCCGTGCACTTAACTTGATAGAGTTCTTATGATGAGATCAGCATCAAGCTTAGAGCTTTCTATATGCTGGCTCTCAAAAATGTCACCAAAATAATATGTTGATAAGACAAAGCTGAGGCTCTTACTTACTGCTATAAGGGAGAGCACTACCTTGACAGGATCTGAGTTGTATCTCAGAGAGAGAAAGGCAATGTTGGGATATTCCTGAATTTTGACTTAAGGTAGGTCTTTCAAACAGAGAACTTGACTGGGATTGGGTACAGATCATGACATCATAGCTTAGAATTACTGGGCACAGCAAAGAGAACAAAGAGTCGAAGAGTCCTGGGGTATAAGCTATCATCTGATGCTTTCTGTTGAAGAGTTATCTGGTCCTTCAGAAGGTTCTTGAGATAAACATTAAAGTTAACTTTCAGCTTTTACATTCCAACCACGAGTTAGCTGGGATAGTAAAGTTATGTTGAGGAACAGTGGAATAGTAAAATCTGTCTAAAGTAGTTAGTGATTAAGTAAGTAGACGGTTTTGACTTTCACACCAATAACTTCCTCAACAACATTGGATAGAGGGATACTACTCCTTATTTCCCAGCAACTTGCCCTAGGTCACCAAGCTAAAAAGGGTGCTGATGAGATTAGTACGTAGGCTACCAGAGCCCATGATCATAACTACTCCTCAGTACTGCCTCCAGAGATTGTTTCTGCAGGTTTGACACACAGAGCTAAGACTAAGTCCTTGCTAGGTGACTTGCCTTTGTTCTGATTACCTACTATATAGAACCTGGGTCCAAACTTGGGATTGCAGCCCATGGCTAAGAGCTCTAACAACGTCCTTTCCAATGTTCAGGACCTGGCCCTCACTTCCCCCATCCTGATTTCCTACTATGTCATAACAGCTCTCCTGTAGGAATAGCTCCTCACCTCCTTGTACTGAACTCCATTTCAGTGCCCCTACTTTGGCCTGGCTGCTGGATTGGATACCTTGATCCCTTCTATTTCCAGAACTGCAGCTGATATTTTCATGCTTCCTTTGCAAAATACACCTGGATCTAAAGGTCATCTCTGGAGCCATTTTCTAGAATCATCCTTCCCTCCCATCTTGTGCGGCTATACATAATGCCTTTCTGATGTTATAAGGCTCTAATCCTCAAACAATGGCCTGTGGACTAAATTTGGCCCACAGATTGTTTTTCTATGGCCTGCAAATTAACAGTGATTTTTATATTATTAAATGATTGTGGAAAAAAATAAAAATAACAGTCTTTCACGACATACAAAAAGTATATTAAATTCAGATTTTGATGTCTATAAATAAAGATTTATTGCAGTACAAGCACATTAATTTGCATATTCACACACTTATTTGCACAATTTGCCCAATGTTTATATCTGCTTTCAAGCCACAATGGTGGTGTTGAATATTGGAATGAAAAGCCTTAACATATTTTCTACTTGGTCTTTTACAGAAAAAGTCTGCTAATCCCAGGTTTAAGGCCTTTGTTGCCAAAGGCCTGAATGCAAGGTAACATGAAATCCTATCTTCTCCACCTTTGCCACAGCAGAATGGGTTCTGCTGTAGGAACCAGCAAGATTACAGGCAAGGTTGTAGTCTGCTCCCTAGAGTCCTCTAAAGTATCACCTCTGCCATAGCATTGCCTCTGTGGCTATTTTATGTGGCTAGAAGGTTTCCATGGCAACTTACAACAACCCTGGTCAAGTCACTCCCTTCCCCTGCTTTAATCCTAGGGGCATTCTTTTTTTCCCCATAGTACAACTGGTTCAAGGGCAGTGCAGTTAAAATGATAAAGTTGTTTTCCTGCTCTGCACCTTACAGGCTATTACTCAGGCAATAACCAAGTTACCTGTAGCTTCCTTGGCTGGGAGTTTGGACCAGACCTCTCCATATTTGGGGGAGAAAATACTGGTGTTTCTACAGAGTTCTACTTTTTCCAGACATGCCACCCACCAGGTCAGTGTCTGAACTGCCAAAAGCAACTCTTTTGCATTAAAATGTGGAAATAAACTAAGACCAAGTAAATGAGAAAGGCAGAGGTTATTATTCAGAGCTTACTATAGCAAGGGAATCAGCCGCCATCACCTGTGTTTTGGCAGAGACTCAAAGGTGTGCAGGGGAGTGGAAGTGCTGTCTAGTGGGAAAAAAAGGACGGCTGCAAGTATTCCCTGATTAGAGGTTATTGGCTTGGGGGAGTTACTGGAGACAAACTAGAAGCAGGGATCCCATGGGATTGGTTAGGGGTACATATTTGTCTTTCTCTGGACTTGTCCTAAGTTTGAAGTGGGAACAAAATTCAGGGAAGCTGTCAGTTATTAGTAAAGTCTTGACCATTTTTCACTAATTGTTACAAAAGTTGTTGTTTAGCTTCTTGGGTTATTTTTAGAGATTGCAATCAGGCTTACTGTAAGTCTGACGTACAGCAGGTTGGCTTTCTGGGTTGTCTCTTGCAGATGGGGGGTTGCTTCCCTGGAAGGTCAGCATTCTAGTTTTATATAGACCTGGCCATCATCCGTTGTATATTCAGTTTCTCAGAGTGAAATCTGTATAGGAGCTTGCTTTGTCTTCTTCTTGGCACTCCATGCCAGGGTTCCCAACATAGTGTAGTTGAGAAGTTTGCAATAATTAATGACTTAATGGAGGATATGGGGAGTAGGGGATTCAGACTCAGTTTATTGGATAAGCCACATGTCACCTTGCAGGGAAAAAAATCATGGGCTTCAAGTTAAAAACAGAGGATTTTGGGGACAAGAGGAGATACAGCAAAATCTCCTGTTACTGTTTCTCCAGTAATAATACCTTTGATGCCTAAGTTTAGGTTCTGGGTCCAGAAAACTCTTCTTGGTAAAAATTTGTCACAAGTTTTCTGGTCTTTGGGGCTTGCCCCAGAAAATGTGCCACAAAATGAAATCCAACTACAAGTTTTAAAGTAGAAATAGACATAGAAGAAGAGGGATGAAGCATGGAGTTCTGCACAGGGTGGACAAGACTTTGGAGGGGGCAAAGACTTAAGGGTATAGGTAGTAGAAACACAAGGGATAAGATGAAAAGGTGCCTTTGGGACAGATTTGAAGATGAATGCTACCCTATTCAATAGCACCTTTATCTACAACCAACCCCCTCCCCCAGAATCTGGTCTCAATCTTTATTCTGCCTTATTTCTTTATCTCTGAATAGGAAACTGGCAGGAAGCCAAAATGAGTACCAAAATATGCCTGACATTTTGTGTGTCTGCATTTCTAAGATTTTATTTATCTGAGAAAGAGAGAGAGAGAGAGAGAGAGAGAGAGAAAGGAGGGGCAGAAGGGAGGGAGAGAAAGAAGGAAAGAATTCCAATAAGACTCTGTGCTGAGCATAGAGCCTGACACAGAGCTCAATCTCATGACCCTGAAATGATGACCTGAGCTGAAATCAAGATTTGGCACTTAACTGACTGAGCTGCCCTGGCACGCCCATTTTTTTGTTTTTATCTTCCTCAATTTCCTTCAAGTCATCCTGTCTTGTGGCCTTAAGTTCATCTTTTCTTCTTCAAGTCTGTTCTTATTCTATTATCTTTCTTGACCCAGTCGAAGGCCAACCTCTAAGATGGTTTCTCTGACCAGCTGAGCTTAAAATTTATACATGTCAGGGGCGCCTGGGTGGTTCAGTGGGTTAAAGCCTCTGCCTTCAGCTCAGGTCATGATCCCAGGGTCCTGGGATCGAGCCTGGCATCGAGCTCTTTGCTCAGCAGGAAGCCTGCTTCCTCCTCCTCTCTTTCTCTCTGCCCGCCTCTCTGCCTACTTGTGATCTCTGTCTGTCAAATAAATAAATAAATAAAATCTTAAAAAAATTATACATGTCTCTTCAACATTTTGATGACCCTCATTGTCATTGCCATTTACTCACTGTGTATGTGAAAGACTATCTCTATAACTAGACCCAAGGATGAAAGGAGTGATGGCTTACAGTTCCTTGCATTGCTACAGTCCCCACTCCAGAGTCTTACACATATGAAGCAGAGAAGAAATGATAACTTATAGTACCACTTATTAAGGGCCCTTGGCCCTTGATGGATGAGTTCTAATGTTAAGGCTTAGCTCAGATTATAAATACACCACATGGCTTCCCCCAAATAAACTTGTAATCTGTACATTTACTACATACTAAATAAATTGTTCTGATTAAAGCAGGATTTATTTTCTTGGTTTGTATTAGCCATTACTTCAGTGGTGGATGAGAATAATATTATTAGAAGTTTCCTAGTTCCTCACTTTCTTAGTTCTTCCTCCTCCTCCTCCTCCACCTCCTCACTTCCTCCTCACCTTTCCAGTTCCTCACTGATTTGGCCTAATCCACTCTGCCTTACAACAAAAAGTAATTGAAATAGGTCATTTAACTGAATGGTTCCTATATTTTCACTGATTACATAAAAGCCTTCACACCCCATAAGTTTCCTATGTTTTTCCAAATATAGCAATATTAGTTTTATTTTAACAATAAGTACCACTTAGGCATCCATCTGACAGCACATATTTTCTCATAACCTTTCTCCAATGATTCCAGTGAGTTTTGCCAAAGTGTTCACAAAAGTAGCCCATTATTGTAATTCAGTTTTAACTAGATGGTTGTCATAACTTTGATGTCTTTCTCACGACAACAGCTTTCCTAACAAAAGAAAAAAATATATCAATCATTCCCAAAATTCATATTTCTAATATATGATCACTTTTCTTACCTGAAGACTAAACCCCATTCTCTCCTTTATTTAGGTAAAACTTGGCTCATGATGTCACGTGACTGAAATTGATTTCTGTAAAATTTAGTCCATTATCATTTTTATATGAAATATTCCTTATATGTCTATTTATAGGTATATATTGATCACTGAAACCAGACCAGACATTTAAGTAAATTGTTTGATCTAGTCTACCTAAAAATTTTACTTTATTTGGTTTATTTGGTTGGTTTAATTACTAAATAAACAAACCAATCATTTTGGTACATGGTTTATGTGTATGAACTGTGTATGAACACTCACACATGGTGGTGTTTTAAAGGGTAGGATGAAAAGAAGTTAAGAGTCTCTAAAGATTCTAGCAACTGAACACCATAGCAAATTATTTTATCATTTTTGAGCTGGGGAATGAGAGCCAGAGAAGGAAGAGCTCACTCAGCCTTAGGCATCATCTAGTCAGGCTGGACCACTGTCATGCCTATAATTAGAAACCTTCTTCATCCATCACTAATTATAGCAAATGAGAAGATAGACTCTAACGAGGCCAGTCCTGGAGATTGCCGAACACATTTAGATGAGGTGCAACATCTGACTGATGCCTGATAATTTTGAGAATTTCCATAAATTTCTCTTCTACTTTAAAAATAAAAGTGGAAAGAAATCACTCAAAAACTATTACAACAGAAGTATTTGTAAATAAATGCTTGAAGCAGAATTTTATTATAGGGATCAGGAAATAAAGGTTTGTTTTTGTTCCTTTTTAACTTAAACATACAAACCAAACAAGTAGAAGGAAGTGAAAATAATGTGACTACATTATGGAACTTGAAAAATGGAGCAAAGGATGGATAGCCAGTAAATTTGCATGGAAAACAAATTTCATTGTCTGAAGGCAAAATTAGACTAGCATAACAATGAAAACAAATCCTAGTAGATAAAACCCCAGTAGAATTTCTTTGTGTCTGGTCCCATCTGCAGAGCACAGAAAGCCTGCTGAGGACACTGGCTCATTTTATTTTATTTTATTTTATTTCTTTATTTTTAAGATTTTTTTTAAATTTATTTGTTTGATAAAGAAAGATCACAAGTAGGCAGAAAGGCTGGCAGAGATAGAGGAGAAGCAGGCTTTCTGCTGAGCAGAGAGCCCAATGCTGGGCTCCATCCCAGGACCCTGGGACCATGACCTGAGCCAAAGGCAGAGGTTTAACCCACTGAACCACCCAGGCGCCCCCCACACTGGCTCATTTTAAACTTTTTTTTTTTTTTTTTTTTTTGGTGGGGCTGTCATGAGGCCCACATAGGTGAACTCCACTTAATACAACTGATGACTTTGTTTAAAAAAAGAAAAAGTCATTCAATCATATTTAAATTTCAAAAAGAGAATCAGCCTTTTAAAGAAACCTACCAAAATCGCATAAATCTAGACTATTATGTATGTCACAATGGATCCCCTTTAGATGACGCATGTCGGCATTTAGAATATGTCTCACAAGTAAAAAATAACATTCTATGAACACAATAAAAACCAGATGTTGCCTAGCTACGAATATTTTTATCCCTGAAGTGACATTTGAAATGTATGAAAAGCCATTATAAAACCAACAATAATAATCATACTGGTGTTAGAGCAGCTAACATTTATCGTGTACCTGTTCTGTTTTAGCCCCTGAGCTGTGTGCTCTTTGACATCATGATTGCATGGGCAGATACTGTGCTAAGTGCTTCAGCAGGCATATTGCTAGTAAATTTTAGATGCTAGTAAATTTTAGAAGCACTTGCTCGGTGGGGAGAAAAAAGGAAAAAAGAAGAGTTCGGAGCAAACTGGAGGTCAAACAGAAAGGCAAAGGTTATAATTTGTCCCTCCAATCTTATTTAAATAACTTAGAAGGGATGAAAAAGAGAAAATGGTGGAAAATGAGTCAAAGTGGAATCGAGTCATTTGGAGCCAGGAATGGTTTTGAAGGAGTCTTTGGGTTGTAAGTTTTCATGTAATACTGGTTGTGTAAGCTATGCTAAGTAAGAGAATATAACTGGGCCCCATGGGAAGACCTTTCCTCTCTGATATTACCCTCCTGTCACCATAAGGCCATAGTCAGCCATCGGGCTATGGGGCCAACCAGCAACCATGCTGCCATAGAACCTGGAAGACCAGTAAAGTATTAATTTTATTAATCCCAAGACCAGCTTTATTTCTGTACTGGGGAAGAACAGGGAGGGGGTCCATTCCTGACAAGGAATCAGGATCACAACTCTGGGGCTTTCCAAACTCAATTTAGAAAGCCAGAGTTAAACATTTCTTTAACTCACCTCTTAACTGAGTCCCTCAGCTCTCATCACCAGGAATCAAGTAACATGGATTTTATGTCTTTCTTGATCATATAAGCCATAAATAGTTACCCCCAGGTTAATTCTGCACCATCTCCTCCCTGTTACTTCCTAACAGTGGAATGCTGGAAGTGTGTGTGTGTGTGTGTGTGTGTGTGTGTGTTGCGGGAGTCAAGAGAGTCAAGAGTTGCGGGTTTAGACCTGAAGTACTCAAAAGCTAACTGCCAATTTTTTCTCTAATCACTCTTAGCTAATAGAAATGAAAGTTTTATCTGAGGTCTTCTTTTTTCCTCAGTTGTTACTTGTTTCTAATAAAAACTCTAGACAAAGTTTCATGTGCAGCCATTCCACTGTGGGAAATGTTTGTTATCAGAATGTAAATGTATGTTTATGAGTCCTTAGGCCAGTGAGTAGCAACTTACTCACTCAAGTAATTCAACAGCTGAGAAATAGGAAAGTTTTTTTTTTTAATAGCTATATGAATTAGAATTATTTTACTTACAAAAGAAAAAAAAATTCCCAGTGTGCGTGGGTGGCTCAGTCAATTAAGCATCTGCCTTCAGCTTGTGTCATGATCCCAGAGTCCTGGGTTCAAGCAATTTCTCCACTACATTCAAGTTTATTTGCAAGCAATTTTATTCAATTTTCTGCTTACCTGACACCTGAGGGGGTGCACGGGTGGGAGAGGGAAGATGAGGGAGATGGGGCTGAGGATTGGTGACCAGCGAAAACACAGAGTGATAGACTGTTTGATAAAATTGGAATCAGGCATAATTTTCCAGTGGTGTAGGGCCAAATCCATCCTCCCGGGATTCCTGCTATGGCTTGTATGTCCCCTCTGATTAAAGAGGATTCTAGAGGAAAACTCCTTTCTCAGGGTGAGTGGGTGCACACCGCTCTTTGCTTCTTTCTCCTGCACTGTCCTCCCTTGCTCTGAAATGTCAACTAGGACTCAAAGGAGGGGCAAATCTGATTAGGTCTCTGGACAGAACTGACTCAGATTCCACTTACAGGTCTCTAAAAGTGGATATGACACAAAAATGGGACCAGATAAAATAAGAGTGGTTACTTAACAAAGCCAAACAAGAGAGACCAATGATGGACAGCTTCCGTATCTTGGTAGTTAGCTCAGTCCTATGCATTTGGTCAAAAAATGCAAGAAGCTGTACAAGCAAAAAGAGTGGTTGCACTGTATGTAAATTAAAACAACTATTTAAATGTGAAATGAGTCCTTCTCTTGGTAACCTGCAAAGTGGACGCCCCGGTGGTGAGGCCTTCTGAGTTCTTCTCGTTGCGAGTGGGGTCACTGGCCAGAACACATGATGCTTGCTTCTGTGGTGGTGTCCCTGCCACAAGGGAGGAAGGGCTGCAGTCTGTGCGTTCCTCTCACTTGGGGTATACCAGTGATGAATTGCAGCACTTGCCCCCATAAAACAAGAGCCCCATGGATGCCGCTTGAACAGACCCTTGATCTTGCACGCTGCTGTATTCAATCCAAATGCTCTGATCTTGTCCTTGGCAGAGATTCAGTCTACCAGGCGACATTTGCACGGGGCACCTACTATGTGCCAGAGACACAACGTAGTGCTGGGAATCAGGGACATAAAAACAAGATGGAGCCCCTGGGCTGGAGCTGCTCCACTGGGGGAGCCAGATGTGTAAACAAATAATTAGAGCACTGTGTAACTAGTGCTAATGGAGGCATGTGCAGAGTGCTCTGGGGCACAGAGGAGTGACTACATAAGCCTCAAGTCATCACCCTCCAGCTGCTCCAAGACAGTTAATATCACTGTTGTGCCCAGAAAGAAAGAGGCTTGGTCCAAGGAGGCATTGATGCTGTGTCATCACACAGGGACACACATATCCCACAGACACACACAGACACACACCTCACACATGTATCACAGGCACACACCTGAAGGCCTCCCACCCTCCGATAGGACAGCCCATGCCAGGCCTGCCCCATCCTGGACCATGATGGAAACAGCCCAGACGCTGCTTTGGCTTGGCATGTGGCAGGTTGGGTAGCAGTTGTGGGTGAATTCCTGCATCTCACTATGATCCTTCCTAGAGCCTTTTCCTCACAGTCTTCAGGCAGTCTGGGCTGCCCAATGGTCTCCATGCCAACAGGTCTCTCCTTCCATCTTCCACATGTGCAGGGTGCTTCTTAGGAGGAGGGTGGGCCCTTGACCAGTGTTCAGCCAAGCTGAAGGCTCTGTGTCTTTCTCTCCTGGTTGTTTCAAGGCCTTAATATTTTTGCAAGTTGTCAACGGTAGACTAGGAACGTGGGAAGCTCTCCTTGTCCATGCCTGACACCCCCCCCCCATGGCTTACTGCTGAATTTCAAGAGGTGCTGACATTAGCTGCTCAGATTGAAGGTGGATGAACAGGTCCCAAATGTCCTGTCAGCTGCCAAGGACAAGGTGGCCACAAGAGCATGTGGCTGTGAGAGCATGTGGGTTGCAGGGTAACCAGGATGACAAAGGCACTCATGTGCGAGGTGGACAAAGAAACCAGAGATACATAGACTGGAGAAGAGAAGTGTCACAGAGAACCACCTAGCCGGCCAAATCCCGTACAGAGGCAGGAGCAGATGCAGTCCATGGGGCACTGTTACTATCACTTGGACCAGCTCTTGGAAGAAAAAGGCCACATGAATTTCTTTCCTTTCCCTTTCCTAAGCATTTCAAAGGTGGAGGGAGTTGCTTTTGAAGAAGAGGGCTCCCCATCAGATCAGATAACCAAGCAGAAGCTAGGTGATCATTGGGTGGAAATTCAGGTATAACATGAGCCTTAAGTGTCTCATGCAAACCTGACTGGCTTCTTCGCTGTTCTGTGAGTAGCCGAGACACCCCGTGGTACCCACTTTCTTACCTGTAAAATGAGGAGTGAGGCCAGAGCGCGACCCAGACCTCCACTTGCTTTATAGCCCAGTGTTCAAACCGCATTTTCTAAACCTGATTCTAACTGCACAATGCCTAACTTCATAGATTCAGGGCATTTCCTATTTTCTGATCATTTTCATATCCATGAAAATTCATATCCATTTTCATATCTCATTACCTCTTCCCCATTCCTCTGTGAAGTAAATAGAACAGGTATGATCATAGAGGCAGGGAAGTTCAAGGGAATTTCCCAGGGGTTATGAAAAAGTTAGCGGCGGAGCCAGCACAGAGGCCAGGGCTCAGGTCTGCCAGTCCAGCCCACTGTCCTCTGTTGCCGATGGCACGTTTGTGGGCGTTTCCACCTGGGGCAGATGACGCCACGGAGAGGGGATCTCAGTTAGCAGTACCATGCAGTGTGAAATGTGGCAGAAATAGTACACAAGTAAATTAAACATAGTTTCCAGAAATTAAAAAAAAAGAAATGTCTGGCTGTCAGTTGTTGTCAACTTTGGGCTTTGCTGCTGGATAAACTCTGAGACACAAACCTGCTAACTGTCTCTGACATGAATACATGGGTTATGTAAAAATGATTTGTACCAGTGGATTTGGGCAGGGTATAAGTTGAATAATAAAAATGTCTAATAAATCTGAACTGGCCTTCCTTAAAACTCATAGTGGAGGGTGTCGAGAAGGGAGGGTCTGGCCACCCTGTCCATCTGGTACTGCATCCACGCTGAAACCTCAACAGGCATCATGTTGCCTGGAAATTGAAACATCAAATGTCAAATAAGATCTCGCTGCTCTAATTCTTTATTCACGCCCCTGGGAAATAATGTATCCAGTAAGCTCTAACATCATCTCCACATGTTATTGGAAAGCCTCTTCCACTGCCTCCTTAAAATCATGGTGTCTGCTTCTTTCAATCAATGCAACCAAAGCAGTGAATGTAAATTGGATGCAAATTGGACAAGTCCAGCCTATATAATGGGTGGCAAGTTTTTCCATGGGAAAATTTCCACACTGGCCTAGACTTGGTCTCCAAGTGAACCACGATGATGACCATAAAACTCGCAGCAGCTATGCTTTCTTTCCAGGGCTCGGATGTCCTTTTATCCTTTCGCCAGCTCTTGGTGAAGTGGGAGGGGGAGAACAGTCTCCCCCCTCCACTTAGGAGCTGTAACTTGCAGTCTGAACTTCGTTCACCTGTGTGATGCTTAAGGGATGGAGAGTCAAGGGCTGAAGTAGGAGAGACTGGTAATGGAGGGATGAGCCCGAGGGTTTATTAGGCAGGTGACCCAGCTTGCCTTTTGGAGAGGTCGGAGTTATTTTGGAACAGGTGTGGCTCTGGGCCAAGCTGGAATTCAGGGCAGCCTCCTTGGTGCTGGGGGTGAAGCCACACAGCTGGGAGGCCACTGAGTCCCAGACATAATGCATTGAGGTGCTGTGAAATCCTGGTCCTCTCTCAGAAATCCCGACCTCAGCATTTGTGTTGTGTCTGCTCCCCTTAGATGCTGCAGAAGCGGGGTGGGGCTGTAGCAAGGGGTGTGTTGCTAAGAGAGGGGTGCTCTGGCTTGGTGGAACTGTCCCCCGACCTGAGCAATGCCCAGGAATGGCCACTTCCACTCTGCTCCCCGAACCTCTGGCTCCTCTCCCTCCTCTGAGCCCTGCCAGGATTGGCTGGTCTTCCCTGGAATCCTGACATTGGAGAGGTCATAGCTGTAGCTCCCCTTACAGATGGTCTTTCCATGCCTGCCTGCCCATGGCCAGGTTCTCGGCCTGCAGAGGGCATGTGGGCTGTTGTTGGAGAGATCCAGGGCTAGAAAATTCCTTCCTTTCATCTTTCTCCATTGGCTCTGGTTCTTAATTTGAAGCTATATGAGAGAAAAATCCAGCCTCTTCTCTGGTCATCTCCTTAGATATTTAAAGATAGATGCCCCAGCTCACCTGAGTCTCATCTTCTCACGGCATGGTTTCCAGACCCCTTGCCTTGTCCTTGGTGTGAGTCAGTCAGTATTTGCTGTGTTCACAACTGTGGCACACTCACTGTGGCATCCCCAAGTCTGCGCTGAATGAGGCTTCAGGAGGTCAGAGCCCTGAGAGGAGCACACTGGTTCCAGTGTATGCTCCCGCATAGACAGTCCTGCCGTGTCAGCCTTCCTCAGGAGGAGGAGGAGGCAAAGGTTCTCAGGGTGGATCCCTAAGGGGAGAACACACATGAGGACCACAGATTGGACAGGACACCAGGGCAGGGCCCTCCTTTCATGTCAGTCATAGAGGCTTCTGTCTCTCCAGTTTGAGTAGCTTGAATCCTTCCCCAAATCAATGCAGGGCTCAGGAAGGCACAGAGTCCACCGACCTCCCCTCAGCTACTCGTCCACTCAGGATATTTTAAATGGTGGGCACATCCATGATGACCTCACCACAGTGGCGTAAGGCTGACTCACTCAGTGTCATTAGGCAGACTGAGCTCATCGAGAGCATGGCCAGATGACGCTGGCTGAAGGAGACTCAAATCTTTTGCTGTCATAATTGCTATAGCTTCTTGAATGGTTTTTTGGAAGCAATCCTAATCACATAGAAAAGTGCCTTTCTTTTTCCTGAATGATTTCAGAGCTTGTTGCTGACATAATGCCTATCACCTGTGAACACTTTGTGTATCTTACAAACAAGAACATGCTCTTACATGCCCATAAACAACCACCAAAAGCAGGAAATAAATGGTTACATCACTAAGATCCTCAGATCCTGGCCAAGATTTGCCAGCTGCCCCAGTGATGATCTTTGTAGCCAAAGCATCCAGTCTAGGCTCACACACACTGCATTTCACTGTGGTGTCCCTACCATCTCCTTGAATCTGGAGCAGACCCCCAGTCTTACTCTTTACTCTCAAGACCTTGACACTTTCGAAGACTCCAGGCCAACTGTTTTGATTAATGCCCCTCACATTCAGTTTGATGTTTTCTCATGATTCAATTCAGACCATGCATCTTTGGCAGGAGTTTCATGAAGTGATGCTGTGAATGTGTATTCAGAAAGCACAATTAGCACTTTGTTAATGTGCCCGAGAGTGGGAGAATCTATGATGCATTGCATCTTAGCAGGGGCACACGATTCTGATCTGTCTCAGTCCTGTTGATAGTAACTTCTATCTCTTGCTTAAGGTGTCTCTGCCACCCTCCTCTGATGCAAAAGGACTCCCTTCTCCTTTGTAATAGCTGTGCATGGGGGTATTTTACGATTAGTAAACACCCCATTCCTTCCCAAACTTCGATCTCTTCACTTATTTAGTATGAACCCGTGGTTTCATATTTTGGACAATAGGTTGTAACTTACCATCAGTATTTATTTTGATACAGTGTCTTAGAACTGCCTAGTAGGAATCCTTTCAAGGTGGCTTTGGTGTCCATTCCCTGAGTACTTCTTACTTTGGTGGAGTGAGGTGTCCAGGTTCATCGTGCACCATCCCTGCTTCTGGCTGGAATCCCTGTTTGTCCAAGCATCATGGTTCTTTTTGGTGGAGAAGGATATTGAGAAACCAAGATGTGGGGCTAAGTGTGCTCATTGGTATTGGGGTGGCTCCTGGGCCCTCTTGTTGGACAGAGTGGAGAAATATCTGCATGTATGTTTACATAGAGGCGTCTGTCCTTAATGTATAGCTGTATCTGTATTTATATATTTATCTCTCACTATACTGAAAACCATGGGTTCACAGAGCTACCACAAATTCAAGCCTAACGCTTCAGAATTCACTCTAGTTACTTCTATTCACTCTAATTCACTCTAGTTACCTTCTTCTTTATATATATAAGTATATATATATATACATATATATATATATTTAAATATTTTATTTATTCTTGTGAGAGAGAGAGAGAGAGAAAGAGAGTGTACAAGTGAGCCAGCTGGGAGGAAGAGCAGCTGGAGAAGCAGACTCCCCACTGATCAGGAAGCCCAATGCAGGACTTAATCCCAGGACCCTGGGATCATGACCTGAGCCAAAGGCAGACACCCAACTGACTGAGCCACCCAAGTGCCCTCCTTTCTCTTTATGTTTGCAGCTTCCTTCTTTTGCAGTGGGAAGTCTGGCTTCTGTTGTCTTTTTTTTTTTTTTTAAGATTTTATTTGTTTATTTGTCAGAGAGAGAGAGGGAGAGAGAGCGAGCACAGGCAGACAGAATGGCAGGCAGAGGCAGAGGGAGAAGCAGGCTCCCTGACGAACAAGGAGCCCGATGTGGGACTTGATCCCAGGACGCTGGGATCATGACCTGAGCCAAAGGCAGCTGCTTAACCAACTGAGCCACCCAGGAGCCCCTGGCTTCTGTTGTCTTGATGCATTTTCTTACTTGATCGATTGCTGCATGTAATCAGTTTTCCATTGCTGCCAGCACCCTTTCCTGACATAGATGTCCTCCTCATCCAACTTGGCCTCCTAGACTCTGCCATGCTGCCCACCCAGCCCCTGGCCTGGTTTGAAGCCCTTCCCGATGCTCTCAGGTTCCCACACCCAAGCCACCTGTCCCCTGTGGCCTAGTCTGTGAGAAATCTCTCCCAGTGCTCAGGCTCCAGACCCTGAGCTGAGCTGCCCCTCAGTGGGGACCCTTCTCTCCCCACTTGGGGTCCGGCACCCTGTTCTGGGCCTCTGCATCTCCCCTCTGCCCTGGCACAGGTGCTTACTTGGCTCCCTGTGCCCATGGGTGTGCGGACTGAATAGTTCAGGAAGAGAAAGAGCAGGAGGAAGAAGGAGAGAGAATGCATCTTGGGCTCTTAGCTCTATTACCAGGGCATCCTTCTTGCTCTGCACAATGGAGGAGGTCAGGATTGCTACCTGGCAAGTGCTGGGGTTCGCAAAGGCCTGTTAGCAGGGCAACCTGGACGTTGGCACATTAAGGTAAAGTGCATTGGAGACTGAGGCCATCTTTGGGTAATATGTAGATTATCCCATTCGAGACTGAGGCCATCTTTGGGTAATATGTAGATTATCCCATTCTGAGGCACATTAAGGAAGTGCTAATTGTGCTTTCTGAATGCAATTTGGTGCCAGTTGCAGGAATAACTCTGGTACCTGCTTGGACTTCAGACTTGCAGATTAACTCAAATGGAAAGAGTGGCAAAACAGGGAATAATTTGCTCTCTAATAAGCCACTTGGAAGCCAACTCATTTCTACAACTGGTGTCAGAAAAGTGCAGCTTGGGTTTGGAATAGGAGGCTGTTTATCTGGTACACAAGGTTCTGTGTCTTTTCTGCCATGACTTCCTGAACAACTTACTTCACTTTGCATCCACTGGCCTCAATTTACCTTCCCACTATTGGGGATAAGAGTAATTTTATTCTGATAGGGCAGAATGGGCCCCCAAAGCCCAGTTTTCTGCTTCTGTTACTTGTATGCATGTGGGCAGCACCTGTAAATCTGACCAGAAGGCAGAAGAGCAGGAAAAGATGTCTACACTTATGACTAATTCTCTTAGGATGGGATTCTCTGAGTGGGGCTCCTGAACCAGCAGGACTTGTAGTCCCCTGGGAGCTGGATGGAAATGGAAATACAGACCCGCCCACCCAGACCTCCTGATTTGGCCTACTGGTGCCTGGTGACACCAAACTTCCAGGTAATTCTGATGCACACTGAAGTTCTAGACGTGCTGGTTTTCTGGGAAATGTGTGGCTCAGTTCCCCGGATCAGGGTTTATTGAGTATTTCTATGAAGTTACTCAGCCAATGGTTCCTGAGTGCCCGCTGTGTGCTGGGCAGTGTTCTAGGGCCTGCCGGTTGAATTATGAACAAGGCAGCCATGGCTCCTGCCCTCACAGGGCACAGTGTCTCATGAGGGATGCACTGAACAAGCAGGCAGGTGGGATGCCAGGACTGGAGATGTAGGGGCTTGGAGGGAGAGTTGTGGAGGGTACCTGGTTTAGATGAGGACGTCGGGAAGGTGACTGTGAGCACATGACATTTATGCAGCAGCTGTGCTCTCCAGGAAGCCATGACAGTTGGCTGGAGGGAGGTCCCAGGTAGGGTAGTTTGTGAACCCCCCCTTCTTGCCAAGGCAACTGGGGAAGTACAGGCACGAAGCCTGAGATGCAAGAACAAGCATGTGCATTCTTCCTTCCTTCTTCTTCCTTCCTTTGTCTTTGCCCAGAGATGGATCTGAGGGAGGGGCCGTGCCACCCTGTTTATCATCCAGCTGGGGTGGCGGGATGGCATCATCATTTTCCAGGGGCCACATATGTGCAATATTAAAAGAGAAATCGTGTGATTTGCTGACAGCAGTTAATGGATAATTCAAGGGGCCTTATTATTCTTATACATCATGCCTGGCATGTGACAGGCAGCAGAATTTCCAGGACAGAGGGGAAGCTCGAATGCCTTCAATTTGGATTTTCCCTTCCTTTTGGAGATGATAACTGGCAGCCAAGCCCCTGCTTGGATGGGTGGCCCCTGAGGTTTCAACAGGGTGGCCTGGTGCAGAGGTGGGTATTAGGGACATAGTGGAGAGCTTCTCTGAAGGTCAGGACTGGCCTACTGCTCTGTTGGTGGTTGAACAGAGCTGATCAGCATGAGGTTTCGGACTGGGAGCAGCCCGAGGTAGCACTCTTTTTTTTAAATTTTTTATGAACATATAATATATTTTTATCCCCAGGGGAACAGGTATGTGAATCACCAGGTTTACACACTTCACAGCACTCACCATAGCACATACCCTCCCCAATGTCCATAACCCCACCCCCCCTCCCAAACCCCCTCCCCCCAGCAACGCTCAGTTTGTTTTGTGAGATTAAGAGTCACTTATGGGGGCACCTGGGTGGCTCAGTCAGTTAAGCGGCTGCCTTTGGCTCAGGTCATGATCCCAGGATCCTGGGATCGAGCCCCACATTGTGCTCCCTGCTCAGCAGGGAGCCTACTTCTCTCTCTCCCTCTGCTTGCTGCTCCTCCTGCTTGTGTTCTCTGTCAAAAAAATAAATAAAATCTTTACAAAAAAAAAAAAAGTCACTTATGGTTTGTCTCGCTCCCAATCCCATCTTGTTTCATTTACTCTTCTCCTACCCCCTTAACCTCCCATGTTGCATCTCCACTTCCTCATATCAGGGAGATCATATGATAGTTGTCTTTCTCCGATTGACTTATTTCACTAAGCATGATACCCTCTAGTTCCATCCACGTCATCACAAATGGCAAGATTTCATTTCTTTTGATGGCTGCATAGTATTCCATTGTGTATATACACTACTTCTTCTTTATCCATTCATCTGTTGAAGGACATCTAGGTTCTTTCCATAGTTTGGCTATTGTAGACATTGCTGCTATAAATATTCGGGTGCATGTGCCCTTTCGGATCACTACGTTTGTATCTTTAGGGAAAATACCCAGTAGTGCAATTGCTGGGTCATAGGGTAGCTCTATTTTCAACATTTTGAGGAACCTCCATGCTGTTTTCCAGAGTGGTTGCACCAGCTTGCTTTCCCACCAACAGTGTAGGAGGGTTCCCCTTTCTCCGCATCCTCGCCAGCATCTGTCATTTCCTGACTTGTTCATTTTAGCCATTCTGACTAATGTGAGGTGATATCTCATTGTGGTTTTGATTTGTATTTCCCTGATGCCGAGTGATATGGAGCACTTTTTCATGTGTCTGTTGGCCATCTGGATGTCTTCTTTGCAGAAATGTCTGTTCATGTCTTCTGCCCATTTCTTGATTGGATTATTTGTTCTTTGGGTGTTGAGTTTGCTAAGTTCTTTATAGATTTTGGACACTACCCCTTAATCTGATACATCGTTTGCAAATATCTTCTCCAATTCTGTCAGTTGTCTTTTGGCTTTGTTAACTGTTTCCTTTGCTGTGCAAAAGCTTTTGGTCTTGATAAAATCCCAATAGTTCATTTTTGCCCTTGCTTCCCTTGCCTTTGGCGATGTTCCGAGGAAGATGTTGCTGTGGCTGAGATCGAAGAGGTTGCTGCCTGTGTTCTCCTCAAGGATTTTGATGGATTCCTTTCTCACATTGAGGTCCTTCATCCATTTTGAGTCTATTTTCATGTGTGGTGTAAGGAAATGATCCAATTTCATTTTTCTGCATGTGGCTGTCCAGTTTTCCCAACACCATTTATTGAAGAGGCTGTCTTTTTTCCATTGGACATTCTTTCCTGCTTTGTTGAAGATTAGTTGACCATAGAGTTGAGGGTCTATTTCTGGGCTCTCTATTCTGTTCCATTGATCTATGTGTCTGTTTTTGTGCCAGTACCATGCTGTCTTGATGATGACAGCTTTGTAGTAGAGCTTGAAGTCCGGAATTGTGATGCCACCAACTTTGGCTTTCTTTTTCAATATTCCTTTGGCTATCCAAGGTCTTTTCTGGTTCCATATAAATTTTAGGATGTTTTGTTCCATTTCTTTGAACAAAATGGATGGTATTTTGATAGGAATTACATTAAATGTGTAGACTGCTTTAGGTAGCATAGACATTTTCACAGTATTTATTCTTCCAATCCAGGAGCATGGAACATTTTTCCATTTCTTTGTGTCTTCCTCAATTTCTTTCATGAGTACTTTATAGTTTTCTGAGTATAGATTCTTGGCCTCTTTGGTTAGGTTTATTCCTAGGTATCTTATAGTTTTGGGTGCAATTGTAAATGGGATGGACTCCTTAATTTCTCTTTCTTCTGTCTTGTCATTGGTATAGAGAAATGCAACTGATTTCTGTGCATTGATTTTATATCCTGACACGTTACTGAATTCCTGTGCAAGTTCTAGTTGTTTTGGAGTGGGGTCTTTTGGGTTTTCCACATATAGTATCATATCATCTGTGAAGAGTGATAGTTTGACTTCTTCTTTGCCGATTTGGATGCCTTTAATTTTCTTTTGTTGTCTGATTGCTGAGGCTAGGACTTCTAGTACTATGTTGAATAGCAGTGGTGATAATGGACATCCCTGCCGTGTTTCTGCCCTTAGTGGAAAAGCGTTCAGTTTTTCTCCATTGAGAATGATATCTGCATTGGGTTTTTCATAGATGGCTTTGATAATATTGAGGTATGTGCCCTCTATCCCTACACTTGGAAGAGTTTTGATCAGGAAGGGATGCTGTACTTTGTCAAATGCTTTTTCAGCATCTATGGAGAGTATCATATGGTTCTTGTTCTTTCTCTTATTAATGTGTTGTATCACATTGATTGATTTGCGGATATTGAACCAACCTTGCAGCCTTGGAATAAATCCCACTTGGTCATGGTGAATAATCTTTTTAATGTACTGTTGATTCCTATTGGCTAGTATTTTGGTGAGAATTTTCGCATCTGTGTTCATCAAGGATATTGGTCTGTAGTTCTCTTTTTTGATGGGATCCTTGTCTGGTTTTGGGATCAAGGTGATGCTGGCCTCATAAAATGAGTTTGGAAGTTTTCCTTCCATTTCTATTTTTTTGGAACAGTTTCAGGAGAATAGGAATTAGTTCTTCTTTAAATGTTTGGTACAATTCCCCTGGGAAGCCATCTGGCCGTGGGCTTTTATTTGTTTGGAGATTTTTGATGACTGTTTCAATCTCCTTACTGGTTATGGGTCTGTTCAGGCTTTCTATTTCTTCCTGGTTCAGTTGTGGTAGTTTATATGTCTCTAGGAATGCATCCATTTCTTCCAGATTGTCAAATTTGTTGATGTAGAGTTGCTAATAGTATGTTCTTATAATTGTCTGTATTTCTTTGGTGTTAGTTGTGATCTCTCCTCTTTCATTCATGATTTTATTGATTTGGGTCCTTTCTCTTTTCTTTTTGATAAGTCTGGCCAGGGATTTATCAATCTTATTAATTCTTTCAAAGAACCAGCTCCTAGTTTCGTTGATTTCTTCTATTGGGTTTTTTGTTGTTGTTGTTCTTGTTGGTTTCTATTTCATTGTTTTCTGCTCTGATCTTTATGATTTCTCTTCTCCTGCTGGGTTTAGGGTTTCTTTCTTGTTCTTTCTCCAGCTCCTTTAGGTGTAGGGTTAGGTTGTGTACCTGAGACCTTTCTTGTTTCTTGAGAAATGCATGTACCACTATATATTTTCCCCTCAGGACTGCCTTTGTTGTGTCCCACAGATTTTGAACTGTTGTATTTTCATTATCATTTGTTTCCATGAATTTTTTCAATTCTTCTTTAATTTCCTGGTTGACCCATTCATTCTTTAGAAGGATGCTGTTTAGTCGCCATGTATTTGGGTTCTTTCCAAATTTCCTCTTGTGATTGAGTTCTAGCTTCAGTGCATTGTGGTCTGAAAATATGCAGGGAATGATCCCAATCTTTTGATACCAGTTGAGACCTGATTTAGAACTGAGGATGTGATCTCTTCTGGAGAATGTTCCATGTGCACTAGAGAAGAATGTGTATTCTGTTGCTTTGGGATGAAATGTTCTGAATATATCTGTGATGTCCATCTGGTCCAGTGTGTCATTTAAGGCCTTTATTTCCTTGTTGATCTCTTGCTTGTATGATCTGTCTATTTCAGTGAGGGGAGTGTTAAAATCCCCTACTATTATTGTATTATTGTTGATGTGTTTCTTTGATTTTGTTATTAATTGGTTTATATAGTTGGCTGCTCCCACGTTAGGGGCATAGATATTTAAAATTGTTAGATCTTCTTGTTGGACAGATCCTTTGAGTATGATATAGTGTCCTTCCTCATCTCTTATTATAGTCTTTGGCTTAAAATCTAATTGTTCTGATATAAGGATTGCCACTCCTGCTTTCTTCTGATGTCCATGAGCATGGTAAATTCTTTTCCACCCCCTCACTTTAAATCTGGAGGTGTCTTTGGTTCTAAAGTGAGTTTCTTATTGGAAACATATAGATGGGTTTTGTTTTTTTATCTATTCTGATACCCTGTGTCGTTTGATTGGGGCATTTAGCCCATTAACATTCAGGGTAACTATTGAGAGATATGAATTTAGTGCCATTGTATTGCCCGTGAGGTGACTGTTCCTGTATATTGTCTCTGTTCCTTTCTGATCTACTACTTTTAGGGTCTCTCTTTGCTTAGAGGACCCCTTTCAATATTTCCTGTAGAGCTGGTTTGGTGTTTGCAAATTCTTTCAGTTTTTCTTTGTCCTGGAAGCTTTTAATCTCTCCTTCTATTTTCAATGATAGCCTAGCTGGATATAGTATTCTTGGCTGCATGTTTTTCTCATTTAGTGCTCTGAATATATCATGCCAGCTCTTTCTGGCCTGCCCAGTCTCTGTGGATAAGTCTGCTGCCAATCTAATGTTTTTACCATTGTATGTTACAGACTTCTTTTCCCGGGCTGCTTTCAGGATTTTCTCTTTGTCACTAAGACTTGTAAATTTAACTATTAGGTGTCAGGGTGTGGACCTATTCTTATTGATTTTGGGGGGGTTCTCTGAACCTCCTGGATTTTGATGTTTGTTCCCTTTGCCATATTGGGAAATTCTCTCCAATACACCTTCTGCTCCCCTATCTCTTCTTCTTCTGGAATCCCAATTATTCTAATGTTGTTTCGTCTTATGGTGTCACTTACCTCTCGAAGTCTCCCTTCGTGGTCCAGTAGCTGTTTGTCCCTCTTTTGCTCAGCTTCTTTATTCTCTGTCATTTGGTCTTCTATATCACTAATTCTTTCTTCTGCCTCATTTATCCTAGCAGTGAGAGCCTCCATTTTTGATTGCACCTCATTAATAACTTTTTTTATTTCAACTTGGTTAGATTTTAGTTCTTTTATTTCTCCAGAAAGGGCTTTTATCTCTCCAGAGAGGGTTTCTCTAATATCTTCCATGCCTTTTTCGAGCCCGGCTAGAACCTTGAGAATCGTCATTCTGAACTCTAGATCTGAAATATTACCAATGTCTGTATTGATTAGGTCCCTAGTCTTCGGTACTGCCTCTTGTTCCTTTTTTTATGGTGAATTTTTAAGCCTTGTCATTTTGTCCAGATAAGAGTATATGAAGGAGCAAGTAAAATACTAAAAAGGTGGCAACAACCCCAGGAAAATATGCTTTAACCAAGTCAGAAGAGATCCCAAATCGTGAGGGGGGAGAAATGGGATAAAAAGAGGCTCAGAAAGTAAAAAAAAAAAAAACAAAAAACAAAAAACAAAAAACAA